>NC_068989.1:7867463-7869884 GCF_001194135.2 Octopus bimaculoides
TGATGATGATGGTGTTGATGATGGTGTTGATGGTGATGGTGATGGTGATGATGATGATGATGATGATGGTGGTGTTGATGATGATGATGGTGATGATGATGATGGTGATGAATAACATCATCATCGTAGCCCTTATCTGTCTCCACCTCCTCCTACCCATAATCATCATCATCATCATCATCATTAAGCATCATCAACAACAACATCACTACTGCAACATTTGCTCTTACTACTCCTCTTCCTGTCGCTGATAATTAAAAATGAGAAATTAATATGATTATGTAAAAATAAACTCATTATTGTCGTTCTACTTTTTCTTTGCTTGTTGTTGTTGTTGTTGTTGTTCACGCGCGGTGCGTTCTTCGTGCTGCGATACGTGCAAAGCAGCTTGAGGGGCATGAAAACCTTTCGGTGTGCCCGGGTAGCAGATGCACAACGTAGGCACAAGATCACATTTCGATATCATGTGAATCGCTTATTGATCCGTTGCGGATGTGCGTAGGTTTCCAAGTAGTTTTTTCCCTGAACTGTTTGCAGAGAGTTACGGAATGGACACGGTGGAGACCAATACCTACCTCGACTGCAAAGTACTCCAGCTGGGTCTGATTCTGGTCGATGTCAACATCTACGACATCACCTGATATAAGAACAGTGTCGGGAATCCTTTGCCCTATGGAACATCTGACCAAACTGGTGTACATGCTCTTTAAGTTCTGTAAAAGAGACAGATTCTACCAATCAGGAGATCCGTCCACTGCAAAAATCCACTCTGTTGGGGAGTCTTAAGATCCTGGCACTGAAGATGTTGATGTTTAGATATGTTTGAGGTTGATGCATCTGCAGAAATTCTTGAGCTGCTACGACGACGACGAAATTCGTGAATAGGTGTCTTTGCAGTTCAAGCGGTACGTCCTTCTGTTCCCTTGACAAAGCTACTGTACCGGGTCAAACGCAAACAGATGGGTGTTTGAGATCTTGGATGTTGCCTGATGCTCACTGAACTCTACCAGCTGAACGTGATAAGTTAATTTTGGGGGGATTTTGAGGAAGATTTCTAAAAAATCTTTGGCCCTTCAGTGCAACAATTTAGGACCCTTATTTACTGAGAACGAGCGCTACAGTAAAAGAACAGCTGGAATTTGAACACATCCGTGATGCACGCAATGCGATGAAACCATCGGGCACCCTTTAGTTCAGTGTCCATGTATTGCCACCTTGTGGACTTAAACACGTGCTATCACATGTAGGTCGGGTTCGCCTTTCAGTCAATTCTATTATGAAGATTGATATACTACGTTTTATTTCTGTTTCTTTTTTTTTTTTTTTTGGCATGGAATGAAGGTTATCTTTCCTCGTTTTTTTTAATGGTTATGGTGAAGGGTATTAAGTAGTAAACACAATTAAGTTTTGAATGCAGGTCGGTTCTTTCAGCAAACCTCATCAATATTTCCAAGTATCACTTGTAATAGAGGATGACAGCGGAGCATAAAACGCTACTATCCAAATTACATTTTACGTAAGGTGGTGAGAGCAGCTAAATTGATGAGTTTACAAGGGGTCCAAGTGATCTACTATGATAACACGAGTATAAAACAGGAAGCATGAAACTGGAAAAGGGCACTTTTGTCCTTTGATACGTCGATGGAATCTCTTATTTTTAGGGATTCTCCCCTGAATAACACCGTTTTTCACACAATCAAAAACGTTTTCATATTGGTAATTATTACCACCTTTTGTTCTCGTTATTATTTCTTTTTACACGATGTAAGCCTTCACTGCTGTTTTTATTTTTATTTTTAATTAACTCATCTTTATATAGTTGCTAATGTAATAAGGCCCTTGTAATCAAATTAAAGACAGGAGAGTATTGTAGTTCGCTTGAAGCATTGTGTATTGTTTGTAAAGAATAAAAAGTTTTGAATGGTACAACAATGCACTATAATAAAAAAAATGGACTGTATACCTGTTGTAATTTAGTTATCTAAGAATATCTGAAGAAGGAATTATATTCCGAAATATCATCGGACTATAGATAACTAAATTACAACAGGTCTATAGTCCATTTTTTGTATTATAGTGCATTGTTGTACCATTCAAAACTTTTTATTCTTTACAAATAAAACAAATTATGATTTTTTTTTTACAATTGGATCGAAGGAATTTTCGAAGCGTCGAACAAAATGCTTTACAGAAATTTGTTTCAGCTCTTTATGTTTCTGGGGGTAAACTTTTTTACAATTCAGTCTTCCGAGGTCGATAACAAAACTACCCAATCAAGTACCTTGATTAGTTTGATCGGCCCAAATATGTAGTCTTGTGCTTATATTAGAAACTACTACTACTACTACTACTACTACTACTACTACTACTACTACTACTACTACTACTACTACTACTACTACTACTACTACTACTACTACT
>NC_068989.1:7872259-7875276 GCF_001194135.2 Octopus bimaculoides
GAGTGTTTATTGAACGAAAACACTTAAAAGTTCCACGAGGCTCCGGCAGGGGATGGTGGCGAACCCTGCTGTACTCTTTCACCACAACTTTCTCTCACTCTTACTTCCTGTTTCTGTTGTGCCTGTAATCCAAAGGGTCAGCCTTGTCACACTGTGTCATGCTGAATATCCCTGAGAACTACGTTAAGAGTACGCGTGTCTGTGGAGTGCTCAGCCACTTGCACGTTAATTTCACGAGCAGGCTGTTCCGTTGATCGGATCAACTGGAACCCTCGACGTCGTAAGCGACGGAGTGCCAACACATAAGTACCACTGCAAAGTCTTCCACAGATCAAGTTGTTTTTTCTCTATTTTTCTAATCCATGATGCTGTTTCTTTTGTTTATTGTATTACTATTGTATACTTCTTCAGCATCTTTCGGTCATTGCTCTACAATTGTCAAAAGAGAATATAAACACGTTTATTTTGCCACTACGCATAATTATTCTTCAGTATTCTGTTGTAAATATTCACACCCGATACTTTTTATCATTGCCAACGGCAGCTAGATGACTCTCTTATCAATATTAGTCAAATATCATCTGTCCTGTAGCGGGAGTTTTAAAATCGAGATAATCTTTCCTTGAAACATTTTCCCTAATAATACATTATAATTATCTTCGCACTTATCATGTCTGCTGCTATGGTTACTGGGAGCAAGACGTGGATGATAAGTTTTACTTCCAGATAGAATATTGATCTTTTGCTACACCTGCTGTAGTCCTATATGTTCTAGAAACATGCTCATGCCGTGCTATTTGCTCACTGCTCACATATTTATGAATAAATTTACAATTATCAATCCTTGTGCATTCAATAAATGTTACTCGCCGGTACAATCAGTTTGTGGTGAGATATTTTAGCTATAAATGAAGAAAATCCCCTTGTATTTTCATTCTGTTCATATAGGTGCGAGAGTGGCTGTGTGGTAAGTAGCTTGCTTACCAACCACATGGTTCCGGGTTCATTCCCACTGCGTGGCACCTTGGGCAAGTGTCTTCTGCTATAGCCTTGGGCTGACCAAAGCCTTGTGAGTGGATTTGGTAGACAGAAACTGAAAGAAGACCGTCGTTTATATGTATATATATATATGTGTGTGTGTGTGTGTGTGTGTGTGTGTGTGTGTGTGTCTGTGTTTGTCTCCCCAACATCGCTTGACAACCGATGGTGGTGTGTTTACGTCCCCGTAACTTAGTGGTTCGGCAAGAGAGACCGATAGAATAAGTACTAGGCCTACAAAGAATAAGTCCTGGGGTCGATTTGCTCGACTAAAGGCGGTGCTCCAGCATGGCCGCAGTCAAATGACTGAAACAAGTAAAAAAGAGAAAAGAGTATATGTACGTGTGAGTTAGCGTTTGTAGGAATGTGTATGCATGTAAAACTGTATGCATAAATGTGTATTTGCATATGAATATAAGTATACGTATAAATATGTAAAAATGTCTTCCTCTTTACTTAAGTCTTTGAATTTATCTATTATTATTATTATTATTATTATTATTATTATTATTATTATTATTATTATTGTTGTTGTTATTATTGTTATTATTAGTATTATTATTATTATCTTGTAAGGAAGCGTCTGATTTCTTACAATGAAACAAAGTTTGATCGTTGGAATTTAAACACCAACAACACTAAAGAGTTACGTATTGAAACCTAGAAAACGTTTTGCATATTTTCACGCCTTTCCAATGGAATAAAAAAAAACAAAAAAAGAAGCATTATAATTTAGTCTTCCTCTCGGTCTCATGAGAACCGCAGTTAATTTAACAGCTACTTAAGCACAAGCAAATAGACTACCCCAATTAAGTAACACATAATCCAGTATCATATTAAAATTCTTCGACACAAATTGTTTTGAGCAATTCTAGAATATAAAGGAATTAAATATTATATAAACCGTAAAGATTTATAAATATAAAGCTATAAAAGCTTCCGTTACCCAGAGTAATTGCCTTCAAGGCAATGGCGTTGAGAATCTCACTTTCTAGCCGAAGGAAAAATGGGCTGCAGCAAGTGCAATCCGTTGATCGGCCTTAACCAGTGAGAATCGATCTTACGAATATAGCTGTGGATTTTGTATATGGTTCATAATTTCACAATATCGTCTGAAGGATCGTATCTGGGTAGCATACGTGTGTGATTGTGCGAAACTCTGAGTAACAGTTGTTTTCCTGTACACGTAAACTCTTCTTCGTCTGTTGAGTTCTGGTCCATTTCTACGCATAAACGTCTCTCTTTGCCAATCTCACTCTTTTAATCTATCTGTCTATCTATCTATCTATCTATCTATCTATCTATCTATCTATCTTTTTCTATCTATCTGTCTATCACTCTCTCTCACTATACATATATATATATATATATATATATATATATATATACACGTCTATGTTTATACATGTATACATATATATAGATACATAGTGTTTATGTAAGCATGCATACGCGCGCGCGCGCGCGCGTGTGTGTGTGTGTGTGTGTGTGTGTGTGTGTGCATGGAGAAACCATTATAAGTCGGCGTTTTCAACCGAAATGCCTTAACCGACCAGACGGTGTTCCGGCGTAAGGTTGTTATTTGGTTCTGAAGAGAAAGCCAAATGTCTTTGATGCTCTTCTTTTTAAAAGCAATACTAATTATTTTGGGGTTTCCAGGTGAGGTTAGAGAATAACTTCGAGTGTTGCTGGAAGTGAAGCGGCGTATTAGACAGATATATAGATGGATAGGTAAACAGATAGATAGGTAGATAGATAGATAGATAGATAGATAGATAGATAGATAGATAGATAGATAGATATGAAGGACGATTGATAGACAAAAAAGAAAGACTGATAAATTTGGAAACAATCAGGGTCATAGGAGAGGAATATAGAAACAAAGTGTTGGATGACGGTTGAAAATTGTTATCTGGACAACGTAATAATGGCTGCTAAGTAGAAGAGAAAGACGCAGTAAGAGAATATGTTGACAACAA
>NC_068989.1:7875484-7877163 GCF_001194135.2 Octopus bimaculoides
TGGAGGGAGGAGGGGGAGGAGGAGGAGGAGGAGGAGGAGAAAGCAATAGACAACTAAAGAGAGGAGAAACTGCGTTTACGCGTCTGTATTTTTTATTTGTTGCAGTCATTGAGTTACGGCCATGCTGGGGCACCACCAGGAAGTGTTTTAATCGAGAAAATGGAATCAGTACTTATGCTTTCCTTTTTCTTTTCCTTTTTTTTTTAAAGTCTGGTACACATTTGTTCGGGATCTTTCACCGAACCGAACCGTATGTATGTAGGGATGAATGTATGTATGTTTACATACATGTATGTTTTATGCGTGCATGTATGAATGAATGCATGCTCATATGTATATATGTATGTATATATAAGTATGCATATAATTTATATATATATATGTATATATCTATGTATATAAATATGCATGTGTGTATATATATATGTATGAAGGTATGATTCCGGGTTCAGTCCCACTGCGTGGGACCTTGGGCAAGTGTCTTCTACTATAGCCTCGGGCCGACCAAAGCATTGTGAGTGGATTTGGTAGACGGAAACTGAAAGAAGCCTGTCGTATATATGTATGTGCGTGTGTATATGTTTGTGTGTCTCTGTTTGTTCCCCCAACATCGCTTGACAACCGATGCTGATGTGTTTACGTCCCCGTAACTTAGCGGTTCGGCTAAACAGACCGATATAATAAGTATTAGGCTTACAAAGAATAAGTCCTGGGTCGATTAGCTCGACTAAAAGGCGGTGCTCCAGCATGGCCACAGTCAAATGACTGAAACAAGTAAAAGAGTAAAGAGTATGTATGCATGTATGTATATGTATGTATGTATATATATACATATGTATATATCTATGTATATAGATAGGTAGATAGATAGATAGATTGATAGATAGATAGATTAAAGTGAGAAGGAGAGAAAGAAATAGAAAAAAGAAGCGAATATACCCAGGCAATATAAAAATTACTTAGAGGACTAAAGAAAGAAAGAAAGAAACAAAGAAAGAAAGAAATAAAGAAAGAAACAAAGAAACAAACAAACAAACAAACAAAGTATGAGAGAGGCTGAGAGGCAGGATCTAAATGTTTTAATTATCATTAATGTAGTTTAATAGCGTTAAACAAACATATTTAGCGGGTCGGGTAGAGGCGTTGTGGTCCGGGGTGGTGGTGTAAAAAGATAGGGGTGTTAAAGAGGTGCAAAGCAGAAATGGTAAATGAGCTAATTCTCACCAACATACCATTCCTTCCAATGGCATCTCCAGAACAGAGTGTACCATTTAGTTTTTGCTCTAAAAACCAATGTCGATTTCCCATTAGACAAACTAGTTTTCTTCTTCTTCTTTTTCTTCTTCTTCTTCTTCTTCTTCTTCTTCTTCTTCTTCTTCTTCTTCTTCTTCTTCACCTTCTTCTTCACTTTCTTCTTCTTCTTCTTCTTCTTCACATTCTTCACCTTCTTCTTCTTTTTCTTCTTCTTCTTCTTCTTCTTCTTCTTCTTTTTCTTCACTTTCTTCTTCTTCTTTTTCTTCACTTTCTTCTTCTTCACCTTCTTCTTCTTCTTCACCTTCTTTTTCTTCACCTTCTTCTTCTTCTTCTTCTTCTTCTTCTTCTTCTTCTTCTTCTTCTTCTCTCTCTCTCTCTCTCTCTCTCTCTTCTGCTTCCTTCTCCATCTCTTCTGCCCCCTCCCT
>NC_068989.1:7877173-7879457 GCF_001194135.2 Octopus bimaculoides
TCCCTTTCTTTCCTAATCTAGTGTTTTCTTGTCTTTTTCTTTATAGCTTTCTACTTTTCATCTATTTTTGTTCTCTCTCCTTCTCTCTCTCTCTCTCTCTCTCTCTCTCTCTCTCACTCTCTTATTTTACTCTCTTACTCTCTCTCTCTCTCTACTTCTTCATAGCTTTCTATTCCTCAACTTGTTTTTAGTAATCTCATTCTCTACATCTCTCTCTTTCATATTTTTTCTCTCTCACTAAATCTCTCCCTCTCTCTGTCTCTTTCCCTCTCCCCCTCTCCACTGGTCCCCCAGATAATTGAGAATCCATCAGGGAAGTCTGTATGTTATTATTCGCGTGTGTATGTGCAAGAGTTACTTTTTTGTGTATATATGTATGCGTACGTGCGACTTTTCGCGCGCCCGCTCATATATTTGTGTGTATACAGATATATATATGTATGTGTGTACGTGTGTACGTATGTATGTATGTATATATGTATGTATGTATGTATGTATGTATGCATGTGTGTATGTATGTATGTATGTATGTATGTTTATGTCTGTATATGCTGTGTGTTTGTGAGGCAATGGTAGCATTCTTTACTACAGTTTAGCTAGGTTCTATGAATTGAGTCTTCAACTTTCGAGATTCCATTTTAAGTTTGAGTCCTTTATTTTACAGGAACCAGAGAGCAAGCGAGAAAGAGAGGGCGAAGAGTAGGAGGGGGAGAGAGGGAGTGAGAGAGATGGAGGAGAGATGGGGGAGAGAGGTGGGGAGAGAGAGAGCTCTGTTTCCTTTCATCTCACACACATACACAAACAATCCAATCTAAAGCGTTTTATGATAAGAAATACCTCAGGTGAGCATTAATCTGGATCTGTGATCAGCGGGACAATGTGGTCCCGTTCTGCTAAAAATGGCGGCTAAATCTCTCTGTAATCCCACATTACTGCTGTTAGAAATGACTTAATGAACACGGTTCAGATACGTCTTTGGTCATAGCTTTCCCAATCAGGATGGACAGTAACTAGAGAAAGGATGAAAGACAAAGTTGCTCTTGGCCTCATTTGAACCCAGAGCGCCAAAAGCTGGAACAAATGCTACAAAATACATTTTTGTTTTTTTTCCAACGATCTAACGCTTCCGCCATTTTACTGACCGTTAAACAAGGTCTACAAGGGCTCGACTGCCAAAACGTTATTAAGTCCTTTCTTAAATTCAAAACAGTATAACAGTACAGGAGGGGCCAATACAATCTCAGAACAATATCCATTGAAGATTTAGTTACGCGCTGAATGGAAAATAAATTTCATCAATCCGTTTTTTCATGAGAAGGTGTGTGGCCGAGTGGTTAAGGTATTCGGCCCACGATCATAAGGTTGTGAGTTCGGAATCCGCTGGTACGTTGTGTCCTTGAACAATACATGTTACTACTGGAATTCTCGCCATTATTATTATTATTATTATTATTATTATTATTATTATTATTATTATTATTATTATTATTATTATTATTATTGTTGTTGTTGTTGTTGTTGTTACTATTATTTAAGGCGGCGTTGCTGGCAGTTTTCGTTGCTTTTCATCCTTTCGGGGTCAATAAAATAAGTACCTTGTGCCCAAGCTTGAAACCATTATTATCATTTTTGTTGTTGTTGTTGTTGTTATTATTGCTGTTATTGTTCTTCTGTTAGTAGTAGTGGTAGTAGTAGTAGTTGTTGTTGTAAAATAGTAGTAGTAGTAGTAGTAGCAGTAGCAGCAGCAGCAGTAGTAGTAGTTGTAGTAGAAGTAGTAGTAGTAGTAGGAATAGTAGTGCTAGTAGTAGTAGTAGTAATAGTAGTAGTAGTAGTAGTAGTAGTAGTAGTAGTAGTAATAGCAGTAGTAGTAGTAGTAGTAGTAGTAGTAGTAGCAGCAGCAGCAACAGCATCGTTGTTGTAAAAAAAGAAAAGCGCAATGGTGGTAAAGAGAAAGAAAGGAAGAGAGAGAAAGAAGAAGGGAGAGAGAGAGAGAGAGGAAAAGAGAGTAAAAAATAGGAAGCTGTCATTTCATCGCTCCGTTATCTTAACATGTTTTCTTAACCGCTTCTGTGGAACCCAAAATGGCTTCCTCGGTATTTTCCTTTTGTATTCTTCTGTGTTTTATTCGTACTGTTTTTTTTACATTGGCTCTACCCACCCCCCTCCACTAAGAACTGCTCCACACCACAACAACACCACCACCACCACCATCTCCATCACCATCATCATTAGCTTCATCACTATAGCACTACTCTATCTTCGACTGCCTCGCCCCCCCCCCCCC
>NC_068989.1:7879475-7880099 GCF_001194135.2 Octopus bimaculoides
CCCCGCTACAACCACGTCTTTCTCATTCTCGCCAGCTGATCTCTTAAATTACAGAGAACAAACTCCGCTGATCTTCGAATGTTTCCTCCACTCTCCGTCCACCATCCTTACTCCTTGACATTTGCTAACTTTTCTTTCTGTACCGCTTATTTTCCCACCACCACCACCCTCTCCCCCTCTCTCTTTATCTCCATCTCACTGTTTCATATATATATATATATTCTCTTATTCATCTATTTGTTTCTCTCATTGGACTGTGGCCATGTTGAAGCATATACCTACTTAGGGATATATATATATATATATATATATATATACATATATACGACGGACTTCTTTCAGTTTCCGTCTGCCAAATCCACTCACAAGGCTTTGGTCGGCCCGAGGCTATAGTAGAATACACTTGCCCAAAGTGCCACGCAGTGGGAATGAACCCGGAACCATGGTGTTCTGTTTTTCTGCTTCTATCACCAAACCTATATTATCCTTAATACTCCGTTGTGGTTGTACATATTTATGCATTTCGTACATATCTATCGCAAGGATCCAAACAACCATGGTGTATATATATATATATATACACATATATATATATATATATATATATATATATATATATATATA
>NC_068989.1:7880344-7881272 GCF_001194135.2 Octopus bimaculoides
CGATTAGCCAAATGCTTACCCATCAATTTCAGTCAAATTTAGTTAATATATACTTGAACTGTTTTATATTACATATGATATTTATTAGCAAACCCGAAAGGCTTTGTAAGTTACGGAGAGAAAGCTACTCTGGAAGACTCATAATATAGTATATATATATATTTGTTGACGTTATAAAGATGTTATAAACTTTCGAGAGAATGTAAGTTTTTATTACTTTTTTCGAAGCACACATATAGAGCTATAAATGATAGCATGTAAATATTGGGTTGAAAACCCTGTTTGATAGAAAAAGGTGAAGGCTGCCCAATATTTGCATGCTATTATTTATGTGTTCTAACACTGGCGTTTCGAAGAGTTAGGGCAGGACGCATCGTTAAAATGGCTCTTCCCACGGGCCACAAATTAATTTTGTACCATTGAGGAATGTAGTGGCGGACAGAAAACAAGACAGGAAAACGAAACCGTGAAAATAAACAAAAAAGGCTATACGGCCAGACGTGAAAAATATGTATATATATAATATTAAAACTCTGTTTTCCTGCCTTTTGATTAAGATGATAAAGATTACAAATAAAATACTCATTTCTTCCTTTAAGAAAAAAGAAATCACGTTGAAAATATCGACTTGCGACGGCGACACTACGGAAGGCAGATACCGCCTTCCGTTCCTATTTTCTTATTTTCGTTTTTCTTCCCTTAATCATTTATACAACTTTCAGAGTGCTGTGGACTGAAAGATAGAAATTCTCCCTATGTTTGGTTGTCATACAGATTGATGTGTGGATGTCTGGCTGCATCTATGAATGAATGAATGAATGAATGAATGAATGAATGAATGAATATTGTGTGTTACTTAACCAATATACAGACAACAAGAGATTTCAAATATGTATATATCTGAAATATATATATATATATATATATA
>NC_068989.1:7882158-7883342 GCF_001194135.2 Octopus bimaculoides
ATATATATATATATATATATATATATATATATATATATATAGGCTTCAACACAGTTTTCGTCTACCAAACTCACTCACAAGACATTAGTTGGTCCAGGGTTATAGTAAAAGACACTTTTCTAAGGTGTCGTGCAGCGGGACTGAAACCGAAACTACCTGCTTGCAAAGCGAGTTTCTTTACCTCACAGCCATGTCTACGTGATTCCTTCATTTTTTCCCACCTATGCATTACAATGGAATCTTGAAACCTTGTTCCTCCTTTCCCTGATATCATTTATGACCACGAATTAGCCGCACCGCAGGGATCTCAACAAGATAACCTAATCTGCGAGAAATAGCAGAATAATTACCTCCAAATCACAATCTATCGTACTGAAAGAAGAAAAAACAGAAAAAGAAATGATGTAGTGCTATATACAATCGTCTGAACAAAGAATAAGGACGGAGTGGTCATCGTTGGAACGCCTTTGGTCATATAAGTCGACCCTATAGGTACCACCCCCGTAAATCAGAGTTTGGTTTGCAATTCTACTGACTAAACCAAAAATCCCAATTCTTCAACGCGACTTCCGAAACTTCTACATTATCAATTAAACGTATCGTTTTTCTGTCTGTTTCGCTTTTGTTTTTGTCATTGCCATAACAACCACGGCACTTTTTCCGGTTTCCGTCTACTCCCAGTCAAAATTTAAGTCTCATCTTCTCCCCCATTTATTACCACCTACATCCTCCTACACTCTATTCACCATGTTACGTATCCCTTTTAAATGCTATTCCTTTAAACTGATTCTCTCTATTTCTCAAGCTCTCCCCTGTCCCCTGTCCCCCCTCTCCCTTCCTTTCCCTCTTTCGTCCGTAAGTCCCTTAATATTTTATTGGGGATCAGTCAAAAGATCCTGTACCTTGAATCTATTTAATGCTGTTTTTAAAACCGTTTGAAGTCTTACACATATATCCTCTCCTTTTGATATACGTATGTATGTTTGAATAAACGTATGTGCGTATGTGTACATATGTATAGGATATATATATGTGTGCATGAATATATATATGCATATGTATTTATGTATGTGTGTATATATATGCATATATGTGGTGTGTGTGTGCATGTACCTATATGTACATATATATATGTATATACATATATATATATATACATATATATATATATATATATATATATA
>NC_068989.1:7884194-7889218 GCF_001194135.2 Octopus bimaculoides
CTACCTGGCACGTTTGCACCTTCAGCTTGATTCACGTCATCTATCTATCCATCTATCTATCTAGCTAGCTAGCTAGCTAGCTATATATATATATATATATATATATACACGTGTGTATGTGTATGTTTGTGCTTGTATGTGTGTGTGTGTATATACATATATATATAAGATATATATGTATATATGTGTGTATATATAATGTATATATGCATATATATGTATATAGACACACACACACACACACACACACACACACATATATGCATACAGTCGCGCGCGAATATAGATACACCCACCACCCCCTAACGCACATGGAGCACCTGACTCGGCGCCATAGGATTTATGGATATCACAAGCTATCTTACTGTTAAGTATTATTAAACAGTAAAGATTATATTGCGCTCCTATCCGTTGTATAAAAGCTGGGGGCATTACAAACGATTGAAGCGGGAGAGATGTGAAGGGAGGTTTATTCCATACGACTTAGGCCTACTTATTTCTTTGATTACGATCAGCTGCATTTAGAGAAGCGATTAATTTATTATCGTTTCCTTAAAAATATGAATAAAAGTATTTCAAAATAAAATAAAATAAAATAAAACAAGAATATATGTTATTGAAAAATATGAAATGGTAGATTTTATACGAAAGCGGATCTTAGAGAAATATGTCAATGAGCACATCAATATGTGGTCTACTAGCTTTTGCGGGAAAGAGAATCCTGAACCTATGATTATATATACAGGGTGCGAGGGGTATTTGAGGACAGTTTTGGTATACAATAAAACAGGAGTGGCTGTGTACCAAATCTACCAAATCCACTCACAAGCCTTTGGTCGACCCGAGGCTATAGTAGAAGACACTTACCCAAGGTGCCACACAGTTGGACTGAACATCGGACCATGAGGTTAGTAAGCAAGCTACTTACCACACAGCCACTCCTGCGCCTTGAATAAACATTTGTGCAATTAGATTTGATAATGATTTTTTAAAGCAAATTATTCTATGAAACCGCCTTCGGCTTCGACGACTGCTTCAATGCGGGAACGAAACCGCAGTGGAATATTGCTCTCACATCTGAGACCGTGTTGCTGCAACTCGCAAACCTGTAAGTACATGTCCAACTTGTTGATTAAGTTGGCTATTGTGCATAAATTATTGCAGTCTTGAGAAGCCAATTCTCTGTCTGACATTTCTGGAGGGAAGTGATCCGTCTTTATTTCCGGTAACTCCCTAAAGATCATTTGGCTTATTACTGCAGCAATGTTATCACGAAAGTGCGATAGCTTTTGTAAACCAGTGTTGTTGTTGGAGAAATTCAACTTTCCGAGCAGTTTATTACCAGGTGGGTGTCTGGGAAAAGAAGCTGGGTAGTCGTTATTCTTTGAGTACCCTTTAGAATCGTTTGGTGTCTTCGGTTCATCCCAGTTCTACCTCCTACTTCGCTGCATCCGATGTTTATGCGGTCATTTCGTTCCGTTTGTAGGCGGTTTTGGAATTGGTTAGTATAGTTAGTAAAACTGCAGGTAGTTTTCTTTTGGAAACTGAAGAAATTGAAATTACAGAATCTCTCTGCTATAAACTGGAATCGAAAATCCAGCAGAGAAAGAGAGGTGGGGAGAAAGGGACAGAGAGTGGAGAGGGAGAAAGACAGGTAGGAGGAGAGAGAAAAAAGCGAGAAGGAGAGTCAGTGTTGTTAGAAATGTAGATGTTGCTGAATGTACCATATGTCGTCTGCTTCCTCATGAGAATATCTGGAGAAGAAAGTGCAGGATTAGTAAGTGTTAAGTGCTCTTCTGCCTAGTTGGTCTCTGTATGCCATGATTAGTGTATCTGGACCTCCTTCATGGCAGTAAATGGATAAATAACAAACTACTTCATGACCCCATGGAAAGATTGTATTTTCTTTCGTAGGTAATACTTCAAAGTAATCTGATGTCTATTGACAGCAACTACATGAACCGCACTCACCTTATTCTGATAAAACGCCTTCAGATTATTACCTTTTTCTCCGCTCTACAACAGTTTGTGAGGCGTTTTATTAAAAAACGTCTTCTAGCTTGCTTGCTTCATGCTCTTGTTTGAAAGGGCTGGGGTCATCCAGGGTTAGTGGTCTCAGAGACGTCATAATGCGTAGAGCCGACCGGGTCCACCAGTGCTCTCCATCGTCGGAGGTTTCGTTCCAGCCCCTCTGCATCCTCCTAAGTGGCGTCGGACTTCTGGAGTTCTTCCTTAATTACGTCTAGCCATCTGTTGAGGCGCCTGCCACAAGACTTCTTCCAGCCCGCGGCTGTTACGTCGAATGAGACTAAAGCCCTGGTAGGATGGTCTAGCAAGAAACCATTCTATGTATTCTTTTATTCTTTTGCTTGTTTCAGTCATTTGACTACGGCCATGCTGGAGCACCGCCTTTAGTCGAAAAAATTGACCCCAGGACTTATTCTTTGTAAGCCTGGTACTTACTCTATCGCTCTCTTTTTGCTATAGTAGAAGACACTTGCATAAGGTTCCATGCAGTGGGACTGAACCTGGAACCATGTGGTTGGGAAGCAAGCTTCTTACCACACAGCCACTCCTGCACCTATATAACAAAAAAAAAACAACTTACTATAGCTTTATAATTGAATATTAGGAAATGTGTAAAAAAAAAATTTTAATATTTTGTGTTCTGTAGAAATATAAGCAATTTACTGGACGAAATTTTGATAAAATCTTATATGGACCTTTAAGGGTTATATGAACCTCGGTTGAGGACCACTGAGCTAGAGGAACGTTGTCAGGAAGTCTGATGAAGGATATATCATTGCTTGAATTTTTAAAATTGTTGATGAAAAATAAGGATTAAAATAAATGAAAAGAAAAACAAAAACGAACAAATTTATCTGACAAACCAAAAGGACAAAAGTATTCTTCTCTGAGCAGTAACACAACGAAACTCCAGCAACATAGCTGAAATCACGATCTCTGGGTTTTATAGTCCAATACCTTATCTATTCGACCATTTTGCCAGTACATTTTTCCCCGACGCTCTGATAAAAAGGCGTTTTGATGTGAAGGATTGAAGAATACGCTGGGGAAAAGGTCAAAGAAGAAGATATATATAAAAAAAAAGTAAGGTCAAGATGATAGATACTTATCGAATTAGGATAGAGAAGAGGGTGTGTACGAAAGGATGCTACTGGAACAAAGATGGTTAGAACATGGATCAGAGAGCACGGCATTTGTAGATAATGTTTGCATTAGAAGCAACACATCTGGGAAGTTGGAGGAAAATGTTGTTTTGTTTACCTGGCTTCAGGTTTTCTAGTAGGGAAGATGAAAGTAAAAGCATAAAATAAAGTAAGAATGATAAAGTCCATGATATGGTGTGGTAGGTGAGATGAGGTGAGGTGTGATGTGAAGCAGAATGGCACAGTTGGGAATGATCTTACGTGGAGTGATACGATTCGTTCGCGTATAGTGTGGTTTCACGCGAGGATTGATTGTATAGCGCCCTCTACTCTCGTAACTTATGGTCATCTTTGTAAGTATGTAGAGATGTGTGTGCGTGTGTGCGTGTGTATGTGTCTCAGCATATGTATGTTAGTATGTATGTATATATGTATGCCTCAGCATATGTATGTATGTATGTATGTATGTATATATGTATGCATGTATGTATGTATGTATGTATAGACTATATATATATATATACACACACGCACACAGATAGATATATAGATAGATAGATAGATATATAGACAGATAGATAGACAGATAGATAGATAGATAGACAGATAGGTAGATAGATAGATTGATAGATAGATAGATAGATAGATAGATAGATAGATAGATAGATAGATGGATAGATTAACTCGGTCTACGCAACTTTAATCTGGCTACTCTAATCTGATCCTGCGCAGGATCAGATTAGAGTAGCCATGTAAGTATCATACTCAACGTATATACACCACTGACTGACAAGCTACTGCGGTTTTCATCCGAGATAAAATCTCTTAGAAAAGTGGTAACTGTATCTGTGTATTTGTGTGTGTGTGTGTGTGTGTGTGTAACAGAATGAGAGAATGAAAATGGATCTGTTTTGAAGCGTTTTCTGGCATCTGGGGACAAGAAGGGTCAGGTATAGAAGATTTGATTTCAACTAACAAAGATTTTCACGGGCTAAGCAAAGGGTTGGGTTGTTGTCTCGTCAGTAGGAAGTAGCTAGGGTTCGGTGATTTCCTTTGCTATGTAAACACTTAGACAAATCTCTAATGATTTGCTGTATTTTTGCTACAATGATCAAAAGCAGAGGAAGTCTTCTCGTCACACGCCTGTTTGTTCATATGTTTGTGCGAGTGTTTCGCACGAATATAGTATGCGTAGGAATTAATGTGTTGTGGGGTTATGTGTGTGTGTGTGTGTGTGTGTGTGTGCTATCGATACACTTCTTAGCAGTAATAGTTAATTCCCCTAAGGAGGAATGGGGTCGCATCGTTCAGCTTTATGCAATTGTGACATACAGACGACTTCCTCAAATCCCTTCACTCCCAGCAAGCTATCTCCTCTCTGAGACTCATCCTGACCCAGAATAAGCTCTCTTCATTCTCTCTCTCTCTTTCTCTCTTTCTCTCACGATCTCTTTATATATAGACGTTTATTCTTTTACATGCTTCAGTCACTTGACTGAGGCCTTGCTGGAGCAGCGCCTCCAGTCGAACAAATCGACCCCAGGACTTATTCTTTGCAAGTCTAGTACTTATTCTATCGGTCTCTTTTGCCGAACCGTTAAGTTACGAGGACGTAAACACACCAACATCGGTTGTCAAGCGACGGTGGGGAACAAACACAGACACTCTAACATATATACGACAGGCTTCTTTCAGTTTCCGTCTACCAAACCCCCTAACAAGGCTTTGGTCAGTCCGAGACTATAGTAGAATGTAGAAAATACTTGCCCAATGTGCCACGCAGTGGGACTGAACCCGGAACCATGTGGTTGATAAGAAAATTTGTGTAGGTTGTCAACTTAAAATATAGTAAAC
>NC_068989.1:7889276-7891471 GCF_001194135.2 Octopus bimaculoides
ACACACACACACACACACACACACACACACACACACACACACACACAAAAGGCGGCGAGCTGGCAGAAACGTTAGCACGCCGGGCGAAATGCTTAACGGTATTTCGTCTGCTGCTACGTTCTGAGTTCAAATTCCGCCGAAGTCGACTTTTCCCTTCATCCTTTCGGGGTCGATAAATTAAGTACCAGTTACGCACTGGGGTCGATATAATCGACTTAATCCGTTTGTCTGTCCTTGTTTGTCCCCTCTGTGTGTAGCCCCTTGTGGGTAGTAAGAAATAATACACAAACAGACACACACACACACATGTATATATGTATGACTGTATGCATGTGTGTATGTATGTATGTATGTATGTATATAGGTATGTATATAGGTATGTATATAGGTAGGTAGGTAGGTAGGTAGGTATTAATCCGTATATTTCTATACAGATCCACGCATGCTCAAAGGCACAAGCCCAAGTATCTTCAAAGCCACCAGTATACCCACAATGCATACACGTAAAGTGACACAGGCACCCAAGACTGACGTGTAACAATATACATAAAATATTGCCGTATCATGAAACATCATAAAAAATACTGAATGAGAAGGACTGCTTTCATTGATATGAACAAATTTTCAGTAATCTGGTGTGTGTGTGTGTGTGTGTGTGTGTGTGTGTGTGTGTGTGTGTGTGTGTGTGTATGTGTGTACAGATATCGAAAATAGGAACGGGCGCTCTGGTAAATAGCAAGGCTGACCCCCTTTTTGTTAGAGGCTCCATAGACACATATACGCATACTCCGTGGCTATCCATGCGCTGTGTGCTATTAGTTGGCACTGGTTTATCTTTCTGATGATGGGTGGACCATTTTGATAGACTATCAGACGTCGCTTATCTGTAGAGACGTAAAGAATGGTTTAGTTAGGTATACTTCTAGAGGGTACGTGTATATATATATATACATATATATGTGTGCATGTCTCTGTGTGTGTGCATATATATATATATATATATATATATATATATATATATATATATATATATATATATATATGCATGCATATGTATATGTATATATATGCATATATATATATTATATATACATATATGTGTGTGTATACACACACATACAGACACACAAACATACACATAGGGAGAACACTGTACGATGAATACGGTATTGGTTTAACACTGGCAAAAAAAGAAAATGAGATGATTTTGACGTTTCGGACTTTATTAATTCTTCACAAAGAAACATTGAAATTGGTGACCAACAGCATCGTTGCTCACAGATTTCCAATAGCTAGATCTTTATCCCGCTGCGTTTCTGACGGCAAGTGTAAGAAGAGAGTGTCTACAAATCGATGCAGAACAAATACGTCAAGGAACCTTAATTTGTAAAGCATTAGCTTATAGGTTTTCTCGATTATTTTTACACCCTTCATCGATATATTGAGCGAAATATAGACACACATATTTACATGCACACACGTCTTCACTCATGCATATGAATGCATGCAATCATATCTAATTACCTACGTGTCTAATTACCAACATACATACATACATACATGCATGTACATATATATATGTACACCTACATTATGTACATATATACATGTACACCTACATCAACAGCTTCATCATCATCATTACCCCTCCCCCCCACACACATACATCCAACATCATTACCATCCTCATCACCATCACCTATACTGTCATCCTCATCTTTTCTGTTAGGATCAAAATATTTGGGTGAGCTTCTAGTGGTTCCTTTTTGCCGTGAAATGTAACAAAAAACGAAGTTAAAAAAAAAAAGAAATAAAGGAAAGAAAAAACGAATTGTCGAGTTAATTCCGTTTCCAGCATGCCCCGACCGAAGCTCGAGCAGACAGCCGTGGCATTTTACGGTTGGCACTTCGGCAAGAATTTCTACGAACTCTCAGCAGCAATGTACTTGACATAGCAAGGGGAACTCCTGCTATTTCATGGACGGCAAACAAGCATGTATGTATGTATGTATGTATGTATGTATGTATATGTGTGTGTCTATGCATGTATGTATGTATGTATAGACACTCACACCCACACTCATACGAGCGCGCGTGCACACACACACGCACTCACGCACACGCGCGCACACAAGCATTCGTGTACAATTGTGTGTTCGTGAATCTATCTATCTCTTTATTTATCTATTCATCTA
>NC_068989.1:7892013-7892785 GCF_001194135.2 Octopus bimaculoides
ATATATATATATATATATATATATATATATATATATATATACATATATACACGTGTGTGTGTGTTTGTGAGTATTTTGTTCGTTTGGAAGTTCATTTCGCCAATGAAAACACACGCATGGGTTATATTTAACTTCTTGCTATCATTAGTCAACTAGTTGGCTAATTAACCAACTAACAAATTGATTGTTCCTTTTGGTGCAGGGGACATACAAGAATACGTCATTGATGACGTCACTCATTTCAAAGTAAAAAAAGATAAATAAATAAACAATCGCAGATCAGCCGATTGACTGATTGACGAATTCTTGAATCAGTCGATTAGTTAATGCGGTAATTGCGTTAATTACTTAACTAACTAAATATAACTAATCCGTTCGTTGTTTTCATTGGCAAAAATCAGTCTCCCAATGTACAATAACATGTGTTTTAACAGATGATTTCACATGAAGAATTTTGCAAAGCAAACAGAAAAATGCTTTACATATGTGCGTGCGCGCGAGCGTGTCAGTGTCTGTGTGGATGTATATATATATATATACATATATATATATATATACATACCTATGTATGTACATGTATACATATATGTACATGTATATATATATATATGTATAAGTATATATATACATATATATGTATATGTGTATATATATGTGTACATACATACATATATATATATATATACATACCTATGTATGTACATGTATACATATATGTACATGTATATATATATATATGTATAAGTATATATATACATATATATGTATATGT
>NC_068989.1:7895384-7896466 GCF_001194135.2 Octopus bimaculoides
TATATGTATGTATGTATATGTATGTATGTATGTATGTATGTATGTATGAATGTGTGTGTGCGTGCGTCCTGTTATCCGTGATCTTTGCATACAGAACATATATCACGTGGGCGACGAAATATTTCTAAGTCACAATAATATTTATACATATATATATCCCCGCTGTATATACACTGTAATACTTGATAATGAAACTAACGTAAATAAACTAGCTGTTGGTGTTGTTGTTGATGTTGTTGTTGCTGCTGCTTCTGTTGTTTTTGTTGTTGTTGTTGTTGTTGTTGTTGCACTACATAACTCAGTTTAAGTTTCTGGTCACAATGGGGGTAATTTTTACTAGCCAGGGGAGTGGGTATAAAATAATATCCTGGATTTACATAGCATTTTCTGTGATGAAAACGAAACCATTATCGTTACTACTACTACTACTACTAGTAGTAGTAGTAGTAGTAGTAGTAGTAGTAGTAGTGGCGGTGGTAGCTTGTTGTTGTTTTTGTTGTTGTTGTACTAGTAGTCGATGCTAATAAGGGTAAAGTTTTGTATTTTTATCACCGGGTACAATCAGCAAGCATTCTATACCTCGAAAGGTTAATTAATGACAGACAGTGACGGACCAATAGACAAAGAAACAGACAGATAGAGAGATAGAAAAATATTGATAGATAAAGAGAGAGAGAGATAGGGAGGGGTGGAGGAAGAGAAAGCGAGAGGAGGAGGAAAGTCAGAGACAATCCGGGAAAGTTAACTGAATTCGAGGCATACGGAGTAGAGGGACCCAAAATCTGAGGTATTATTACACACACACGCGCACAGAAGATGGCAATCTGGCAGAAACGTTAGCACGCCGGGCGAAATGCATAGCGGTATTTCGTCTGTCTTCACGATCCGAGTTGAAATTCCGCCGAGGTCGACTTTGCTTTTCATCATTTCGGGGTCGATAAATCAAGTACCAGTTGCGTATTGGGATCAATGTGATCAAATAGTCACTCTCCCCCAAAATTTTAGGCCTTGTGCTTATAGTAGAAAGGAATATTACACACACACACGCATGTATATATATATATATATATATATATATATAT
>NC_068989.1:7896493-7898640 GCF_001194135.2 Octopus bimaculoides
AGAGAGAGAGAGAGAGAGAGAGAGAGAGAGAGACAGACAGAGAGACAGAGCGAGAGAGGTCCTGGAGTCGATTAAAATATTTTCTACCTTATACACACACACACACACACACATACACACGTATATACTCTACGTTCTGAAAGAGAAAGGAAGTGAGTGAGAGTCAGACAGACAGACAGACAGATAGATAGATAGATAGATAGATAGATTGATAGCCAAACAGGAAGGTGAGAGGAGAGGAGCGGTCTGAGTAGATGCGGTAGGTGGATATGGTTGGGTAAATAAATAAATAGGTTTGATTTCGTTGGTGTATGGGTAGAAATATTGATAAGAAGGTAAGCTGTTTGATGAGCGAGAAATGTGAATGACCAGATTGATTGGGAGATGGATAAAATGTGGGAGGGAGAGAGAGAGAAAAAAAAATTTGAGATAAAAGCATAGGCGCAGGAGTGGCTGCGTTGTGAGTAGCTTGCTCACCAACCACATGGTTCCGGGTTCAGTACCACTGCATGGCACCTTGGGCAAGTGTCTTTTACTGGGGCTTTGGTCAGCCTTGTTACTGAATTTGGCAGACGGAAACTGAAAGAAGCCCGTCGTATATATATATATATATATATATATATTATATATAGGGTGATAAATTGAATATTAATTTTTCTGGAGAACATGATTTTTCTTTGTGGTTGGGTCATTGATGACCTCTTTCTAGCATATGGGATGTCCACCTAGTGGTCATCCCTTATGCCCGTGTCATACATATGTGTGTGTGTGTGTGTGTGTGTGTGTGTGTGTGTGTGTGTGTGTGTGTGTTTGTCCCCTCAACATCGTTTGATAACCGATGCTGGTGTGTTTACGCCCCTATAATCTAGCGGTTCGGCAAAAGATAACCGATAGAATAAGTAGTAGGCTTACAAAGGATACGCCCTGGAGTCGATTTGGTCGACTAAAGGCGGTGCTCCAGCATGGCCACAGTCAAATGACTGAAACAAATAAAAGAATAATGGATGGATGGATGGATGGATGGATGGATGGATGGATGGATGGATGGAGTCCCAGAGATTCAAGAGAAAAAAAAATGTCTGAAATATGAGATATCAAATATCTCAAAGAGGAAACATGACAAATAGTTAATGATTGATCCTTACTTCCGGTCGTCTGATAGCAATAAAGGGATAGGTCTCACTTTCCTTCCTATACACACCCTGCTCATTAAAGCGGGCCCCTTATTGCAAAATGTCACTGCAGATCTACAGCAACGAGTCTTGGCCCCGTTTATATATATTATTTCCTTGATCTATTTGCATGCGTATGGCTGGATGGATAAAGTGGATGGAATATAATTGAGATAAATGTTTGTATCTCTATTACATGGTTATATATACATACATACATAAATTTATAAATATATATATATATAGATAGACAGATAGTTAGATAGATAGATAGATAGATAGATAGATAGATAGATAGATAGATAGATAGATAGATAGGTATATACATACATATATATGTACATATACACTGTTACATATATGTATATACACATATAATGTTACATATTATATGTGTGTGTATGTGTGTATACGTGTGTTTGTATTATGCATGTATGTGTATATATATATGTGTTGGTCCATTTTTTATACATATGCCTATATATATATATATATAGAGAGAGAGAGAGATAGATAGATAGATAGATAGATAGATAGATAGATAGATAGATAGATAGATAGATAGATATTGTGCATATACTTAAACATATACACAATAAACACATACAGACACACGCACGCGTGTGAGAGGTTTGTCGATGGTCGATGGGTGTATAAACGAAAAAGAATTTCAGTATTGTGTACACATACCAAAATATGTAGATTAATATTTCAAAGATATACCCTGATTGCTGCTGCTGTGGTTGTTTTTAAACCCCAAATCCTCCATCTTTGATCTAGAAGCCTTATGATCAAAAGCATTCCAACGGTGACCTTTCAACCGTTTCTTTTTGTTTTTGTTTTGTTACCCCTATAGACAAGTGGACTTTTCAGTAGAGATTATGAAATGGATTTGACTAGTCTTTCTGGTTGGTCGAGCAACTGTCTAAAGCAAAGATTCTCAACCGGGGTCCACGTGACCTTTGGGGCTGGGGG
>NC_068989.1:7898652-7903652 GCF_001194135.2 Octopus bimaculoides
GTCAATATAAAATTTTGCTATTAAAATGTGTACGATAAAAACCTTATACGTTTACAATATACAAAATATTTTAATACAATTACAGGTTTACACTTGTACTTGTTTCAGTCATTTTGACTATGGCCACGCTGGGGCACCGCCTTTTAATCAAATAAATTGACCCCCGGACTTATTCTTTGTAAACCTGGTACTTATTGTTCTGGTACGTATCTGTCTTCACGTTCTGAGTTCAAATTCCGCCGAGGTCGACTTTGCCTTTCATCCTTTCGGGGTCGATAAATTAAGTACCAGTTACGTACTGGAGGTCGATTTAATTCACTGGACCCCTCCCCTAAAAATTCGGGCCTTGTACCTAGAGTAGAAAGGAATATCTGGTTCATGGTGTTTATGGTTTGTTAGCGATCATGGAGTCCTACTAAAGGGAAGTCTAGTAAGCCAGTACTGAAGAGTTGTAAATGACTAGGAGCCTAGTAAATCAAACCTGGGACCTAATAAAGATAAAGGATTATTATACTTTCCAAGTCATATAGACTCATAGGGCTGGGATCCCTGTTTCCATGGCGCATATATTCTCCTCGCTTCAGGATGGGTTGTCCATCTGTCACAAGGTTACTGATTTTTGCCAGATGAGCGGACTGAAGCGACGTGAAATAAAATGCTTTGCCTAAGAACACAACGCGTCGCCTGATCCAGGAATCGAAATCACAATCTTAGGATTATGAGTTCAACATCCTAGCCACTAAGCCACGCGCCTTCTAGTAAATCATCTTTGACGCCTAGTAAACGAGTTCTAAAGGTTAGTAAGCCAACAGGCGAGGCTTTGCGAACGAACGCAGAAGCTTCATAAATATCCGCTTTTGGAAACGTGTTGCACCAAGCTCAAAGTGTTTGAAGAAGAAGTGAGAGACAGAGAGGGAGATAGAGAAGATGGAAGGACATTGATGCGGCACGATTTAACGAAGCATTGATGCATGTATTTACATGTGTCAGAAGCACTCATGCATGCGTTTCATGTTGTTTCCCTCGGGGAAAACTCCAAGGTTTTGCTGGCTCACGTTACGTAAATACAGTTACGGTTGAGCAGCAACCTAGAGAGTAGTCGTGACACATTAACTGCTTTCACTTCTCGTTTAGATAGAAAAAAGGGGTTTGTCGGGGAAGCATTAGGGATCCGTTTACGAAAACAAATCAACGAATACTTTGAATGATTTAAAAGCGATTGGGAGTAAAAAAAATATTACGCTAACTTTTATCTTTTACTTGTTTCAATCGTTGGCCTGTGGCCATGCTGGGGTACTCATCTAGGAGGGTTTAGCAGAGCCAGTCGACCTCAGTACTTATTCCATCAGTCTCTTTTACCGAACCGCGAGGTTGCAGAAACAAAATCGGATAGTGATGGTAATGGTGGTGGTGAAGATAGTAGTGGTGATTGTCGTGGTACTGGTGGTGGTGATGGTGGTGGTAGTTGTGATGGGAGTGGTGGCGATCGTGGCGTATGGTGATAGTGATGGTGGTGATGATGATGGTGACGGTAGTGGTGGTGGTGGTGGTGGTAGTGGTGGTGGTGATGGTTTTGGTGGCAGTAGTGACCATCGCATATATGTTCAGACATAGTATATCTATCTTGGCCTAAATTATTCCGTGTCTTGTCTGTCTGTCTGTCTGTCTGTCTGTCTGTCTGTATGTATGTATGTATGTATGTATGTATATGTATGCATGTGAGTGTTTATGTATATGTATGCATGTGTGTATTTATGTATATGTCTTTGATAAATTTCGATATAGTGGAACTCCGTCGGTTACGACGACGAGGGTTCCAGTTGATCCGATCAACGGAACAGTCTGCTCGTGAAATTAACGTGCAAGTGGCTGAGCACTCCACAGACACGTGTACCCTTAACGTAGTTCTCGGGAAAATTCAGCGTGACACAGAGTGTGACAAGAGTGGCCCTTTGAAATACAGGTACAACAGAAACAGGAAGAAAGAGTGAGAGAAAGCTGTGGTGAAAGAGTACAGCAGGGTTCGCATGCTACTAACCATATAGCCACTTTTGTGTCTAAGTTTAATATAAATATATATACATTCATGCATACATACGAACACACAGACACATATGTATGTATGTATGTATGTATGGATAGATAGATAGATAGATAGATAGATAGATAGATAGATAGATAGATAGATAGAGATACAGTCATATTGATATTCTTGTATACATATGCACATGATCGTGGGGCTGGAGTGAATCTAATACAACACGTGCTCGGTTGAATATTTGGGGAGGCGTTGATGGGACGCTTCGTTTGATTAGACCGGATGTGGGATGGGTTCTAAAGCGGAAGGAAGATCTCCCCTCTTCTCTTGTGTCACAGACACACGCGCGCGTGTTCATACACACACACACAAACAAATAAATCCATGCAGGTGACCTCGACAGTTTATCCTTGACCTTTTCATTTCCCAATCCACCTACGACCACCCGTCGACAAGACCTCCGACAACACAACGAAAGTCGCCATATGCTCCCCCTGCTTGTTTTTATTGAAAACATTAAAAGGAACGACAACATAAATATAACACAAAAATAAGGAGTCTTAATTTTTCCTTTTCTTTTTTCCCTTTTTTAAGTACGGTGCCCTCGGAGAACGGTGTGCTCGTGTAACCGGTCAAAGTGCATCAAAATAAAGGTGGTCTCGGAAACTACTTCTGACTCTCTGACTGCTGTCACTTTGTCTGTTTGTCTCCCCCCTCTCTCTCTCTCTCTCTCTCTTACAATATCCAAAGTGTCTGCGTTTTTAAGAAAGAAATGATATATCTGTTTTGTATTTTGTTTGCAAGATTTTTTATGTAAACCCGTGAGTTGAAAGAGATGTTGTTTCACGAAGGTCCATTGTACTAATAATAAACACACGCACTGATTCGATTTCACTTCTTTATTATCCGTCAATTGGTTAGCTATTCAACCAATTAACGAATCGATTTTTTAAAATTAATTTTTCGGTTAATTAACCAATTAACTGCGATTTTGTCAACATCCGTTCGTCGCCGAAGACATGTCATTGAAAAGGTCACGAATGGCGATGAAAAGACCTTGGCAAGCACGACTGGTTGAACGATTAACCGAATCAAGCAATCGATTTCTATTAGGTAGAAATATACTAGAAAACAGAGCGATTTGGTCATGGATGAAGCGCCGTGCTTTTAACATAATATGTGTCAGATTGAAGCTGATCTTAATGTAACACACCGCGTCGATAGTGTCAACCATGTTGAATGACACGTGATTAGTTGGATTGAGTTGAGAATAGTTTCTATCTGGTGGTGGTGGTAGTTGTAGTGATGTGGTGGTGGTGGTGTTAGGAATGATGATGGTGGTCATCATGGTGGTGATCGTAGTGTTGGTGACAGTGATGGTAATGGTGGTAGCTGTGGTAGCGATGGTGGTGGTGGTGGTGGTGGTAGTGGTGGTGGTGGTGGTGGTGGTGGAAAGGCATCGTGCTAAAGATGAGCCCCGTATCCAAGGAGATATTTGTTCTTGGTTTGTAGCTTTTAAAGCTCCCTTTATTCCCAGAAGGATCCCCAACAAAGTAAACAGCTCATTCTTCATGCCAATTTGTCCCCACTTCTACAACAGCTGTTACACTTACCGGAGACATTGATAACCCACCTGTTGTTGACTCTGTCACTCCTCAGTCATCCTCCACTTGTAATAGTGGGAAATAATAACCAGTGGAGTATCATAACTGAGCTAATTAATAATCATATGTCAGCATACTTAATTTTAACCCCACCCTCACATCAAGCGCATCCCGTCTATTATATGAATGTGAAATAAAATAGCTATTTACAATGCCAGCTTTCCTTTTTTACATCAATCGACGCTAAATAATCTCATAAAATTAATATTCATATCTGCATTATAATAAACAAAGTTGTTTATAAATTAGTTTGGAGTATGTAACCTTTAAAACAAGAAAGTAAATATTAGAAAACTCCTATAAATCCTAATCTTGATATATTTTTATCAAATGTGGTTTTCGATTTTATTTTATTATCAAAGATTTCAACTTCACGAATCAGTCACAAAAATAATTTTTATTCACTGAAACATTGTCATCCTACACCGTTCTGGAAATATATAAAACTTCCCCAAATATTTGCAACCTTAATTTGTACAGATATATCTGTAAAAGCATTTCTCCAAGTGCTAGCAAAATTATGTTGATTCCAGTGTTTTTTTTTATTTGTTGGGTGCTGTTGAAGACGGTAAACTGAGGACTTATACGCGGCTAATTTAACATAATACGATAGCTTCATAAATTCTAACGCTGTCTTTGAGTGACTGAGTACTATTAGACGAATAAACGACCCAAAGAAAAGTTAGAAATAACACATCAGACAAATTACACGAATTGGGGATCAAACGTATAGATTTCAACTAGCGATTATTAGAAAACCGCCCGGGGGCGGTCTTTCTGCTAGTGTTTCACAAAGTTGCGTGATATTTACTGCATTTTCTGCTATTCTGTTACCGTTTATCAAGTTCAAAATACAATGTGCGTGTGCGTGTGCGTGTATAAGTGCTTACATATATATTTGTGTACATATAAGTGTATATATAAATTCACACACATACACAGATATATATTTGTATGCATATCAGTATATATATATATACATGCATGTGCGTATTTATGCATAAATCTCTCTTTTAATATATCTTGCATCTAGGGAGAGAGAGAGAGAGAGAGACAGAGAGAGAGAGACAGACAGACAGGCAGAGAAAGAGAGAGAGAGAGAGAAATACATGATATATACATTTATACATGCATGCACACACACACACACAGCGACAACAGCCGACGGTTTGAGGGTACCCATTGAACGAGAACGAAATGTGTCTTGTTTGCGATTCCATTGTTTCGCGTTATTGGCAATGCCTGGACCAAAATAAGACATCAGTTTGCAGACAATCCTTCATGAAAAACAAAAACAA
>NC_068989.1:7906152-7907206 GCF_001194135.2 Octopus bimaculoides
CTTAACCCTTTGCCCGTCCAGTGCACAACGTGTAATGCACAAGTCATATTTTCGGCACGTCCATATATGACGCACATTCCTAACTTTTGTTCAACGTCCAGAGAAACTGGAGACATATGAAAGGAAAGCCTTATGTTATTCATAATGTATGAAACAAGGGATGACTACAAATCTGAAGACAAACATGGACCTTTGGGACAGACTTTTGAAAATGTTTTGGAAAGGCAAAAAGTTAACCTAGTGGAACATCTAGAATGTTACCGGTGGGGAACGGAAAGAGGGAGAGAAAGAGAGAGAGAAAGAGGGAGAGGGGGAATACTTTACCAGTAACCGATGGGTACTTACTGTAGCTGACTAAACTGAAGTAGCGGTGAAATGAAGTGCCTTCTTCAATTCCTGGACCCCACGTTACGGCGCCTTGGAATTGAACCTATGACATTATGATCATGAAGCGAGCAAAAGGCGATGTGCCTTCATCCTTTGATTTAAAAAAATGTCGAAACAAAAAAAAAAAACTTTATGGCGTAGTGGTTAAGAGCGCGGGCTACTAACCCCAAAATTCCGAGTTCGATTCCTGGCAGGAACCTGAATGATAATAATAATAATAATAATAATAATAATAATAACATCGAAAAATACTTTCGGAAAGAGAACCCAGGTTCGAAATTTCCCCAAGACAACTTATCTATCTATCTATCTATCTGTCTGTCTGTCTATTTATCTATCTATCTCTCTATCTATCTATACACACATACATATATGTACATATATACAAACAAACAAATATACATAGATACATATGTATGTGCGTGCGTGCGTGCGTGCGCGCAAATATTTGTAACTATGAGTATGCGCGTGCATATGTGCATATGTGCGTGTGTGTGGTTTTATCTTTATACATACAGAAAGAAGAGAAGGGCGGGGCGAGATCCGAGCATTCTCAGGTATTTAATAACTGCAGCCAACAGGTAGATGCGTCTATCTTCTGAGTTATAACATTATAATGAGGTATGTTTTATGACGTAGAATGATGAGCAGATTTATGAGTTCCAAC
>NC_068989.1:7907590-7909979 GCF_001194135.2 Octopus bimaculoides
AGAGAGAGAGAGAGAGAGAGAGAGAGAGAGAGAGAGAGAGATAGGTAGATATTCTCGTTTCTCGGAAATCACTCATTCCGTTGGGATATTTTGTTTTTAGTTTTCTGTAATTTCGTTGTGTTGTTTTTAGGATTTGCTCGTGCGCAGGTATGTTACCTTCACTCGTTTGTACAAGTGTTCATCGACTTACCACCCACGCTGACACATACCTTCGTACCATCATGGAATTTTACATTGAGTGTTTTGCCTTTCATGACTATAGCCAGCAATACTATGCAACACAACAAAGATGTTAAGAACCAAGAAATGCCTGAGCTGGAAGCTTCTTAAAGTGAGGAAAGGCCTTGAGCAGAGCCAATCCTACTCTCTAAATAACGTATGTGTTTGCTCACAAACGAACTAATCTACATCATTCGATGCAAAGGAAGTTACAGGTGTTAAATCTGTGTTTTCCTTCTCCTAAGGATATGCCTAAACAAAACTTAGGGGTCTCTCACTTCCAGCTGTTAGATGACCGTTGACTCAACTAAGTGTATCCCGCCTTTTGACTGGTTTTGTTTCCCGTCCTGCAGGGTGTCCAAAGAAACCCAGTCTCCTTACCAAATAGGCTTGATATGGTCACTGATTAAGCGACCAGACTAATTGCACGACCATACGACACATTGTACGGGGTTACATGTTACCAGTTGCGCTAAGAGTCACCTGACATACACATATTTGTTCATGTATAGATATTTATGTACATATATACATGTGTGTGCGGGTCAGTTCTTATGTTTGGGCATGTACGTATATGTATATATATAAATGTATCTTTATATACATATAAACATGCACACGTATATACATGTACACACTTATTACATATTATATATATATTCATATACATACGTATATTTTCAGCTACCTCTCTCTCTCTCTCTCTCTCTCTCTCTCTCTCTCTCTCTCTCTCTCTCTCTCTCTCTCTCTCTCTCTCTCTCTCTCTCTCTCTCGCGCGCGTACTTTGATAGGTTTCGGCTACTATTGACCCAATCCATGTCTGACTAAATACCACCACCTGGCGAGGTCATTCAATCCAGGAATCGGACAACATGGCCCACTCGAGTAGAAAGTTATCTGGGTGTAGGAGGTTTGTCCGGGATTTCTTGATGGAATTTTTCCAAAGACTTCTTGAACTTTATGGGGTTTGTATCTACTTTAATGTAAAGAATAAAAAGGTTAGAATAGTACAACAATCCACTATAGAACAAAAAATGGACTATATATCTGTTGTAATTTGGTTATCTATAGTCCGATGATATTTCGGAATTACAATTCCTTCTTCAGATCTTCTTAGCTGGAGTCTCTGTTTGGTACAATGTTAAAGAGTGCGGGTTCAATTGGAGTGAAATAATTGTGCCGTTATTGTTGCTATGTGATGTGAGTGTGATTTATGGTGTGGGCGGATAGCATGTGCCCCACGTCCTGGGTATATCTTAAATGCGATGCCAACATCATTTGGGCAATGCAGATGGAATATGTGTATATATATATATATATATATATATATATATATATATATATATATATATACACACACATTACATAAATATTTATGTATATATACATAAATGCACACACGGACACATACATACACACACATGTACACCCACATGATATATATATATGTGTGTGTGTGTTTGTGTGTGCATATGCACATACACTTGTCTGCTTATGCTCAAAACATCAAAGGCACTTCCATTTTTTTTTTTTCTCACTGAGCGCCAGATAAAAACATTTACACATTGTTATTCTCTCCTTTAATTCTGAACTTCTGTCTGTCTGTCTGTCTGTCTGTCTGTATGTATGTATGTATGTATGTATGTATGTACGTATGTATGTATGTATGGCCTTGTGCCAAAATTTGAAATTATTATTATTACAGTTTTTTTTTATTATTGCTCTCATTAATCAGTATACACTGAGGATGAAGAAGTCGGAGCTTCCCAATAGTTATCTCGAAGATAACAGAGGAGACTGAGGTTAGGTTGGACATGCTCACCGCCATTCGGAGTTGACACTGCACTCAGCGCTCCCGTGGAAGACCCTACACGGACCCACTAGAAGAGGGTGACTGAGGATGACATATGTTGATGCCCTAAGGACAGACACTGGTCTCTGGGAGACAAAGGACATAGCAGCAACGATGAGGGACAAATACCGCTGGAGAGACCTCGTCCATGGATCTCGGGAATTTTACCCACCCTGGATAGATAGATTATTCTTATTCTCTAAAGGGGCGACCTGGCCACCTGTCTTCGTCTTTTTTGTTTTCCCTACATTTGAACTATATATATATATATATATATAGATATATATATATATATATATATATATATATATATATATA
>NC_068989.1:7910857-7913714 GCF_001194135.2 Octopus bimaculoides
CGAGAAAGAAAAACAACAGACAAAGACAGGTGGTGTAAACAACAAATGGTTGTATTAGTTTAACGCTCGGGAATAGAGAAAGTCTTTGAAATTTCGAGCTTACGCTCTTCAACTGAAAGGAACACAGAAAGAAATAAGGAGAGAAACAAGGAGAAAAAATATAAATGTAGTGGTCAGTGATCTACACAAACACACATATATATTCATATATCTCGGTAGCTTTCTTTTGCATTCTCTCATACTTTCTTTGACTTGTCCCCTTCCTTTCCCCTTTTCCCTTTATTTTCTATCCTCAAAGCCACTTCCTGCCTTACTGATTTCACACTCCCCTTCACACTCCCACTGTCACTCGCTTTATTTCTTGTGTCCAGCATTCACCCACTCTATATCTTGGTCACCTTCTAAGCTCTCTCTCTCTTACCTTTACTTGTCTTTCCTACTTCCCCTTCCTTCCTCCCTGCCTCTCTTTCCCTTTACATTAGCCTCTCCTCTTTTATCCGTTACTCTCTCCTCCTACCTATACCATTGTTTTTCTCTTACATCTCCTCCTACTTCTCCTCTGTTTTCCTCCAACTATTTCTTTCCTTGATCAATATCTATTCCTGTATATTTTCCGCACTTTTCATCAACACCACCACTACACATACATACATACATACACACACACACACACACACATATATATATATATATATATATATATATATATATATATATATATATATATATATATATATATATATACAAACTTACATAATACATAAATACATACATACATACATAATACATACACACACACACACATGTTCCTGTTTGTGTGTGCGTTAGCGTGTATGGGTGTATGTGCGTTAATCTGACCTACTCCTCCTTTATCTCCTGCTCTGTCTATTAATCTCTCACACCCTTTAATCTCTCCCCTCCCCCTCTCTATTTCTCAATAACTCTCACCTTTTCCCTAAATTGTTCACACTCCTTCTCTCTTTCTCTCCCTCTCTCTCCCTCTCACTTCTTATACATTGACACACAGACATACATACAGACGCAATTACACATAGATACAACATAGATTACACACACATACAGACACACACACACGCACACACATTCACACATAAGCTTATAAACGCATACATAAATACATGCATACATGCATCCATACATTCATAGATGCATATATACGCACATGCATACATACATACACACATACATACATGTATACATGTATGCATGTATACATGTATGCATGCATACATACATGCATACATGCACGTATACATACATGTATGCATGCATGCATACATACACACAAACGCCCGCACGGTCCCACATACACTTACATGCATGCATATGTACTTGCACACACACACACACACACACATACACACACACACACACACACAGATATTCGTTCCATCTCCCCCTCTCTCTCTTTCTCTCAGACACCAACATCTGTGGTTAACACCAGATGAACAGATGCCATATTGATAGATAGTGACCTCGCCCTAACACAGCAAAAAAGGTTCAGATAAAAACACACGCGGTTGGGTTGCGTGTAAGTCGGTGTGTTGGGTGGTGAAAGAAATCATAGAGGACGAACTCCCTGTTTAATTTGTACCGGGTGGTTACGATGCTATTTTTTATTTCGGAAACAGCTGGTAAGGAATGAGGTGGTGGTACTGGTGGTGGTGGTGGTGAGAGTTTCTTCTGTGAGTTGTTGTGATGGAGATGTTGATGGAGGTGGTGGTGGTGGTGGTGGTGGTGGTAATCATCGTAGTGATGTTGGTCGCGTCGCTGGGGGTGTGAGTCGTGATAGGAGTGTTAGTGGAAGTGCTACAGATGACGATAATGATGACGATGACGATCAACAGCGATGATGTTGATGGTGGTGCTAGTGGTTGCGATGACGACGGTGATGACGATGATCAATACGATGATGATGATGATGATGATGGTGGTGGTGATGATGATGATGATGACGATGATGATGATGATGATGATGATAATGATGATGATGATGGTGATGGTGATGATGATGATGATGATGATGATGATGATGATGATGATGACGATGATGATGATGATGGTGATGATGATGATGATGGTGAAGATGATGATGATGATGATGATGATGATGATGATGATGATGATGATGATGATGATGAAGACAATATAGAGGGAGGTAGAGTTGGTGGTGACGCCTTTAGTGATGGTGATGGTTGCGACGACAACGATGATACTGGTGATGATGGTGGTGGTGGTGGTGGTAGTTTAATGATGATAATGAGGTTGATGATGATGATAATGATGATGATGATGACGACGAGGAAGAGGAGGAGAATAAAAGTAACTATGATCGCGATGGAAATTCTTTTTATCGATCTTCTTTTAATGACGACAAATGTATTGTGCGCACGCATTAACAGACTCCGCCCGCCTCGGTGTGTCTTTGTTTGTTGCCTTTTCATTATGCCTATATGTATCTATGTGTGTGCGTGTGTTGACGATAACTAGAGCTACAAAACCTTCTCTTAATATTTCCTACAATTCATCAGACACTATACAATTGTATAATAGTTGTATTACAAATAAATATATGTGTGTGTGCATATTTATACGCCATATCTATTCGAAACGCTTAGTTCAGAATAGAGGCAACTGATAAAGGAAATATTCTCTATGTGGCCTGTTTGTTTTCTGTGCTCTGTTTATGTTCTGTTTTCCTTTCGTCCACGTTTTTTTTTGTGACGTACTGTACCCAGATGTGCATCTATATATGCATGTAGATATAGGTATGTACATACATGTACGTATATATGCATATACTCACATATTATTTGTATTATATATATATATATAT
>NC_068989.1:7914741-7916043 GCF_001194135.2 Octopus bimaculoides
TGAATATTGGTATTGATGTAATCGACTTAACCCCTCCCTTGAAATTGCTGGCCTCGTGCCAAAACTGGAAATCAATATTAATTTGTTGTTTTTTGTTTCGTCTTTTCTTTGTAGTTTTTACCCTCGGACGTTTCGAAAGCAGACGCCAAATGTGATTCTTCAAGAAACTGCAGTCAGGTAAGTTTTAGTAAATCAATATTTTATACATCGGTTAAAGCAGCGAGCTGGTAGACAACGTTTGCACGTTGGGCGACAATGCTTAGCGGTATTTCGCCTGTTGCTACGTTCTGAGTTCAAATTCTGCCGCGGTCAACTTTGCCTTTCATCCTTTCGGAGGTCGATAACTTAAGTACCAGTTGCATATTGAAGTCGATCTAATCGACTGGCCCCCTCCCTCCAAAATTTCGGGCCTGATGTATGCATGTGTGTATGCATGTATGTATGTATGTATGCATGTATGTATGTATGCATGCAGGTATGTATGTGTGTGCATATGTGTGTGTGTGTGTATATGCGTGTGTATGCATGTATGTATGCATGCAGGTATGTATGTATGCATGTATATATGTATGTTTGTATGTATGTATGTATGCATGTATATATGTATGTTTGTATGTATGTATGCTATTTGATTTTATTTCGAGATTTCTTGTCATTGAAAAAAGCCGGTTTCTCACCTGGATGAAATTTCAACAATAACGACAAACTTGTGCATACGTATATGTGCAAATATTTCCAGTCAGTGCATGTGCAGATCTGTTTTATGTATATATACTCAGGCATATAGATGCATGTCTAGACACGTGCATCAGTACGTATATGCTAACCTTTTAGAAATGTTTTCATATTTCGATAGTTCCACTGACGGCTTGCTTAGCTGTCTCCGTTCCGGTTTGAAAAACTTAATTTCTCGAGATCGGTGATGTGCTGTTTGAAACATATCCTAGAGTCCCCTATCATTACAGGTATAAATCTGAACTTATAATAATCCGGGCGGAATAAATTTCTCAAGAGTTCAACATGGACGTTTTTTTTTTTTCATTTTTTTTTTTCACTAATATTGAGCTTTATGTTAATATCGACTGAGCAACTGATTATCCCCTTTATGCTTATGTATGTATGATTTTTCTTTCAGTTTTACTTACGGTCTTCTTGAATGAATTCGAGCCGGTCGCTAACAAAGTGACAAGGCTATTTGAGTTAAGAGTGTTCTTGGTGTTTGTAAATACGTGGTTGAGTTAATTGTGTTGGGTTAAACTGCCGATGCTTAAACCCGACGTTGTGCATCTATGCACTTAAAGA
>NC_068989.1:7917348-7919783 GCF_001194135.2 Octopus bimaculoides
TATATATATGCATATATATATATATATATATGCATGTATATATTGATATATATATATATATGTAAATATATATATATGCATGTATATATTGATATATATATATGTACGTGTATATATATATACATATATGTATATATATATATGAATATATATGTGCACGCGCACATGCATATATGTAATTGTGTATGTACGTATATAAAGAAAAAATATATAGAGCCGCACATATATGTGAATGTCCTATGGGTCATACCTGGTGCTACCTGTTTGACAACTTTTATTCTACGTGATAGCAAAAGTTACATAACGCTGAACAAAAAAAAACCCGCAAAAAAGAACAAAAAAAAATAGCAAGACAAGACAAAACAACACACACGCAACACATGCGTGTTTTTTGTTTTTGTTTCTGTTTTTGTTTTCTTTTTTCCACGTATATGATGATGCTCTGGAATCACGTGGCTCTGACTCCAGCTTATGTTGCCACGGTAACTTTACAAACCACTTACGACCTGTTTTCCTACAATGGTAATTTGTAGTATCTGGGCAGTTTGTGTATAGATGTATTCTATTATTCTCTAATTCTTTTACTCGTTTCAGGCATTGGGCTATGTCTATGCCCATAGCACCGCCTTCAAGAGCTTTACTCGATTGATTACATTGATCTGGAGTCTACCACCTGAATGCTACTAATTTTATTGAACTGGGAAAGATGAAAGCCTAAGTCGATATGGGCGTGATTTTGTTTTGCTTTTTTACCTTTCAATCATGGTGCAAGTATAGGTGCTCCTTGATTAAGGAGCTCACTTTGTAACCACGTGATTTCGGGTTCGGTCTCACTGCTGGACACCATGGGCAAATACGGGCGAAATGCTGCTAAGCATTTTGCCCGGCTTGCTAGTGATTCTGCCAGCTCACCACCTCAATCCATACCAATAATAATAATTTCTGACAAAGACACAAGGGTATATATCTGGGGCTGTGGGAGTGGTAACAGCCAATTACATCGAACCCAACACCCGATTACTATTTAATTTATGGATCTCAAGAGGAGGAAACGTAGGGTTGACCTCAGCAGAATTTGATATCAGGACGTAAAAATGCATTACTAAATAGCAAGACTTTTTTTTCTTCGCTGCGCAAACAATTGTTTCTTTCCTTTTTCTTTGCAATGCTTTCTTTTTTAATTAATTTAGGCTCAAAGCCAGTAGTTTTGATGGAAAGAGGTTTGTCAATTCCATCGACCACCGTACTTGAATGGTACATTGTTTTATCGAACAAGCAGTGATAAAAGTTAAAGTTGGCCTCAGCTGGATTTGAACTCAAAGCATAAAACTCCAGATGAAATAGCACAAGACAGATTTTCCGATGTAGTAATTTGGAAGAGTCGTTTAAACATTGAGAGAACGCCTTGCGGCATTTGGTTCGACAACCAAATCTCGGTGAGGTCAACTTTGCCTTTCACCATTTCGGAGTCGACAATAAAAATGGACTGGTGGAATTGTAAGAACGTCCGACTGAATGCAGTGCAGTGTTTTGTTCCGCCTCTTTGCGTTCTGAATTCAAATCTTGCCAAGGCCAACTTTTTCTTTCATCTCTTCGGAGGAGATACAAAATACCGATCCGAGTTCAGTCCCACTGCGTGGCACCTTGGGCAAGTGTTTTCTACTATAGCCTCGGGCCGACCAAAGCCTTGAGAGTGGATTTGGTAGACGGAAACTGAAAGAAGCCCGTCGTATATATGTATATATATATGTATGCATGTGTATATGTTTGTGTCTGTGTTTGTCCCCCCAACATCGCTTGACAACCGATGCTGGTGTGTTTACGTTCCCGTAACTTAGCGGTTCGGCAAAAGAGACCGATAGGATAAGTACTAGGCTTACAAAGAATAAGTCCTGGGGTCGATTTGCTCGACTAAAGGCGATGCTCCAGCATGGCCGCAGTCAAATGACTGAAACAAGTAAAAGAGTAAAAGAGTAAAGAGTAAAAAGACATGATGGTTATGGTTGGAATGGAGCTGATCTGGGGCTAAACAAGAATAAGAGCACCAACAACAACGTGGCTCAAAAATACCAACGTTAACTGCATCATCAGTAGCACCAGTAGCTGCAACAAAGTTTGAACGAACTTTCTCGAAATAGTTCAACTTTGAGCATGCGCACGTGTGATTACATAGTAAAAAAAAATACATACATGTGTGTTGAGTATGCTTTGAGAATATGAATGTGTGTTTATATAAATTATACAAGTATTATGCATGTATATATGTATGTGTTTAATATAAGGAAGAAAAGGGGGGGGGAGAGAGATTGGGTGAAGTGATATAGAGCGACGACGGGGAAGAGGTTAGGTAAAAAGAATGTCCTAACATCTGTAAAATGTTCGCCATTAGCAGAATAACTTCAGTCAGTCAAAGCTGTTCTATCTACCTGTCAACA
>NC_068989.1:7920452-7921419 GCF_001194135.2 Octopus bimaculoides
CCATTAGCAGAATAACTTCAGTCAGTCAAAGCTGTTCTATCTACCTGTCAACATATTGCTTCGTCCTCGGCCATTTCCTTTTTCCTCTGCGTTTTTCCTTTAGCCTCTGCTTCTTTTTTCTCGTCCCTTTCCTCCAATCTCTTCCTCCACCTCTACAGCCTTTTTACCTTCTACGCTTTCTCTCTCTCTCTCTCTCTCTTATTCATCTTTTTTTTCTCTCTTTCTCTCTTTCATCTCTTTTTTCTCTCTTTCTCTCTTTCCATAACTCTTGGGGGGGGTTCGGTCCCCCCCCCCTCGACACTTTATTATAGTTGAGGAGATGAAGAAAGACAAGACTGAAGTAAACGAATAATAATAATAATAATAAGAAGAAGAAGAAGAAGAAGAAGAAGAAGAAGAAGAACAACAACAACAACAACAATAACAATAACAACAATTGCAGCAGTAAACGAGGAAGAAGAAGAAGAAGAAGAAGAAGAAGAAGAAGAAGAAGAACAACAACAACAACAACAACAACAACAACAATTGCAGCAGCAAAAACAACAGCCGAAGCAGCAGTAAACGTGGAAGAAGAAGAAGAAGGAGAAGAAGAAGAAGAAGAAGAAGGAGAAGACGATGTGATTGAAAGCAGATGATGCGATGAATTATTGCACCAAAAGAAAAACAAATGGTAAGAAAGTTGAATCGAAAAGCAGCAACATGAATAAAGAAATGAAAGTACTCGGCGTGTGTTTATAACGGGTGTTTTGTAGGGTACCACATAAAAGAAAAAGGAGCGAAAGTGAAGGTCGCAGGAGCGAACTGGGATCTTCGTTTGCCAGAAAACATTTCGGAAACAAACACACCCTTCATCTTAATGACTCCGAGGAAGCCGTATGACGTTGCACAAGCACCCAGATATGAGTGCACTGCGTCTCATAGCAGAAACATGTAAATAAATGGAGGTGATTACCTAACCTTTGTTCAC
>NC_068989.1:7921797-7923323 GCF_001194135.2 Octopus bimaculoides
TATATATATATATATATATATGTATATATATATATATATATATCAATAAATATATATAATTTTTGCATTCGGTTTGCAAGTTTTTTGATGTGAACTCGTGTGTTGAAAGAAATTTTGTATCTTAGGAGGATTATCTATCTGTCTGTCTGTCTGTCTGTCAATCCATCCATCTATCTGTCTATCTATTTCTTTGTCTGTCTATCTCTATATATGTGTATGTCTGTGTGTGTGTGTGTGTGTGTGTGTGTGTGTGTATGTATGCATATGCATATATGGGTCTCTGTGTGTGTATGTTTTGTGTTTGTGTTTGTGTTTATGCTCCACGGTTTGACAACTGGTGTAGGTTTGTTTACGACCCCATCATTTAGCGGTTACGCAAAAGGATCCAACAGAATAAATGTCAGTGTGCCGATAGAATAAGTACTGGGATTCGACTAAACTGCTCTAGGCGATGCCCCAGCATGGCCGAACCCCAGTGACTGAAAGATCTCAAAGATAAAGCATAAACTGTATATCAGTCCTTGGTTGATCCTTTCCAATCATTCCCTTGATCCTTTCCAATCATTCCCATCTCTTTCATTTCCCAAGATCTGCATCTCTTTAAAAATAATTCCTCCTCCTCATCTATGCTTCCCATATTCTGGTACCTTTAATTACTCACATTCAAGCAAACCTCATCAACTTGGGTCTACAAGGTTTTAACCCTTTGCCTGTCCATAAGCATTTCCATAAATTTCTTCTAAACATCCATGTTTTTTCCAGTCTTTTAGCTTTCCTTGTTTTATACGTCTAATATAAAGCTTTCCTTTCATAAGTCACAAGTTACTCCAGTAGTTGAAAAAAAATGGGAATGTGTGTCTTAAATGATCCATGGACGCCAGGGAAATATGTCCTATGCAAAGGGTCAAGTCATTTTCTCAAAGCTTTTTTTAATATATATTTCTCTATTTTTTTGTTCTGTTTTTCAGTGTTGGGATATGTGTTTGAATCTCAATTACAACAGGAACCTTTGGGCTGACATTTGTGAATCCGACATCGATTGTGTAAGTATCAAACGGTCCTTTTTAAAAATTTAATTTATTTTCCAGTTCATATTGTTATCATTGTGGATGTTTATCGTTAAAAATGTAAATGAAATAATTATTCCAGTTCTATATTTAAGTGGCTGTGTGGTAAGTAGCTTGCTTACCAACCACATCGTTCCGGGTTCAGTCCCACTGCGTGGCACCTTGGGCAAGTGTCTTCTACTATAGCCTCGGGCCGACCAAAGCCTTGTGAGTGGATTTGGTAGACGGAAACTGAAAGAAGGCCGTCGTATATATGTATATATATATATATGTATGTATGTGTGTTTGTGTGTCTGTGTTTGTCCCCCCACATTCGCTTGACAACCGATGCTGGTGTGTTTACGTCCCCGTAACTTAGCGGTTCGGCAAAAAGAGAACGATAGAATAAGTACTAGGCTTCCAAAGAAAAAGTCCTGGGGTCGATTTGCTCGACTAAAGGCGGTGCTCCAGCATGGCCGC
>NC_068989.1:7924308-7927237 GCF_001194135.2 Octopus bimaculoides
TGCCGGTTTGGCTATTTATAAAGGTGTTCGCAGTAAAGGGCAATAACTATATTTTCACTGCTTAAATCTGTTGAAACAAATAATAATAATAATAATAATAATAATAATAATAATAATAATAATAATAATAATAATAACAACAACAACAACAACAAAAACAACATCGAAAAATACTTTAGGAATGAGAACCCAGCTTCGAAATTTCCCCAAGACATCTGATGAAGGCTGGAGGGTATATCAGCCGAAACGTTGTGTTAACAACAAACAAGATGAGGACAAATATCCGTCAAATGTAAATAATGTAAATAGTGTACATAATTCCTTATCTCTTAAATATAGAATGTAGATTTCCTTCACATCACAGACCACTGTCTACCATGTAGTTGACCTAATTGACCACTATTGTTATATGTTCCACACTACAGTCCTTCCTCTGTTTCGTATTCAACTACAATTGTTGTATTTACAGGAACTCGGATGTAAGATGGTCTGCAATTTCAAAGCTGATTCCAGTAAGTCTGATCTTTTATTCGTTTGACTAGCTAACTGTAATCTTAGAAACCACTTTTTAGAACGGTGAATCTCGAAGCAGATAAAGCTATATAAAAATTATCGTGTAAATATTAGATTAAAAATCTCTTTTGAGAGTAAAAAATTGAAGGTTGCGAATGGGATACGAACCCACATTTTCTCATCTTCTGTAAATATGTCCCACGATAAACTTCGACTTTTCCCATCCAAAGTGTTTTTTTTTTACCCAATATTTGCACACTGTTATTTATAGTTCTATCCGCTTCAAGATCCACTGTTCCAAAAAGAATTATTTCACGTTTTCTCGAAGTTTATAAATTTTTATGACGTCAATCTTTATTAGAATTTTATTTATTTTTATTTACTTATTTTGAATAGAAGAAAGTAATCGAAAGCGAACGGGACGATTCTTGGAACTACCTAACGTGAAGGATTATGGTAGAAATGTACTAATAAAATGGAAAAAACCAAAGAAAATTAGTGGACAAGCACCGGATACTTTTAGTCACTTAGTTTATATCTTACTTAGTCGGAAACGACATCAGCAGACTGGATGGAAAATATTTCAGCAGGTAAGGATTCTTTTAATGTTAATAATAAGCTTTCTTTTGATTAATTCTATAAGTTTTCAACAGCGATTTAGCACCGTACTGCTACTGTATAACACTCTCTCTGAGAGATTTAGAAATGCAATACTTTTAATTTTGTAAACCAGTAAATTTATTTCACTTGAAATTCTATATAAGTTTTCAACAGCGATTTAGCACCGACAGTTAGCAAGGCCAAACTACTCCAGACTGATGAAGATCAACAAACCTGAAACCAGTCTCTGGACGCTAGCTTTGTTGCGTGGAGGTGCTTATCTCCCTTGTTTGAAAACGTAAGGACACAGAACCCTTGTGTCATGTAACCAACTAGAAACGGTGTTTCTTGGAGGTAAATAGCAGTAGCATTCTTCCCTTTCCTGGGACTGCCACATTAAGTTGGCAACAAAGCACCACTTTATCGTGCTGCTACTGTATAATTCTCTCTAAGAGATTTAGAAATGCAGTCTTTCTAAAATTTAAAATATTATTACAAAAATTCCGCCGAGGTCAACTTTGGCCTTTCATCTTTTCGGGGTCGATTAAATAAGTACTAGTTACGCACTGGGGTCGATGTAATCGGCTTAATTCCTTTGCCTGTCCTTGTTTATCCCCTCTATGTGTTTAGCCCTCGTGTGGGCAATAAAGAAATAAATACACGACACTTTGTTCAGTTTTAATTTCAAACTTGTAATGAAAATATTATGGAAGCTCAAATGATTTTTGCTACTGTTTTCATCTATGCTGTCTTACATCCGAGTATTATGGCGTGAAGTATTATAGCTTATCATAGCAGACTCTTTATGGTTCTATAGAATAAAATGGCATATAACGTGATACCATGTTTTAAATTGCCCTCAAGGACGTTACCTCAGAAAATTAAGTGCATGAATTCCAAAGTTTGGGCCATTTCGTGCGATCCCCTCTTCCTCTCTCTCACGCACACTGTCACCCTCTCTCACTCTCTCTCTCACTCTCTCTCTCTGTTTCTCTCTCACATACACACACGTTGAAATCCATATGTTAATGGTTTCATGTAAAATAAGTAAATTAAATTACTTTAATGAAGTTATTTCTGCAGGGAGGGGGCAGGATATGTATTATCAAGGGGTTGTTTGAAAATGCTTTAGTTTAATTCGGTAGTTGGTGGAGGCAAAGATCTAAGATAACACGATAATAATCACTAGTTTCCCCCATTAGATGAATCACCTGGCTTATTTTTTGCTGTTGTTGTTTTATCTGGACGAGAAAATAATTTTAAAATCTTTATGTTTGTTTTTCTATGCGATCCAAAAGAAAAAGAAGAACGTGAAATATTTTCAAGCATAAACAATGGCGGCGCGTTCCTTAGTGCTTAGGGATGTTGGACACACGGTCATTAGATTGTAGTTTCGCTTCCTGAACCAGACAATGTCTTGTGTTCTTGAGTAAAACGTTTCATATTCACATTGCGCCAATCCAATCCGTTGGCAAAAATGAATGTCCCTTCGACAGACTGGCGACCCGTATGTATATGTATATATATATATATATATATATATATATATATGTGCGTGTGTGTGTGTGTGTGTGTGTGTGTGTGTGTGTGTGTGTGTGTATGTATATGTATGTATATATAAGTATATATATGTATATATATATACGTATATATGTATATATATATATGTATGTATATATATATATGTATATGCATATATACGTACAAGTATGTGCATACCTACATCTACCTGTATATATAGGTGCATATCTTGGTACAGGACATTGCAAACAAAACGTAGACAAAATAATAATAATAACCAAAGTACAGAAAACTC
>NC_068989.1:7927793-7936511 GCF_001194135.2 Octopus bimaculoides
ATAAATAAATGCAATTGCAGCATGGAAGGTGTTTATAAGCCATTTAAAAACACACACAAAAACCGTTAGATTCACTTCAAAATTTAAATTCAATTTGCCAAAATGTTTTCGTCGCTTTGACACCGCGACCTGTTCACTGCATCTGTGATACAGCACAGAATTTTGTCAGTGAACAGGTCGCGGTGTCAAAGCGACGAAAATATTTTGACAAATTAAATTTAAATTTTGAAGTGAATCTAACGGTTTTTGTGTGTGTTTTTAAATGGCTTATAAACACCTTCCACGCTGCAATTGTTTTTGTTTCAGCATACGATCTCAGATCAAGTCACTTGCTATGCAAGTATATCTCCGTAATAAATAAATAAATAAATAAATAAATATACTTCTATTGAAATGCGACTAAATTGCCTGTTTTATCTATCGAGAAATACGTAGCAGATAAATTTCTAGCGGAAGGGGTCGATATAATTAATTCCTTGAAGGTTGCAATCCATTTAAGCCACAGTTCCAGAAGATTAAAAAGAGCTCACAGCTGTTGTATATAACAAAGCTATATAAGCCGCCCCATATATAACTTGGAGAAAGCATTGTTCTACCAAATTCTTTTGTCCTAAAATACACTACATGAAGGCAAACACCTTACGATGGATGATAGGACTCAAAAGTTATATATGAGTAGCTTAGCTTTCGAGTTGTACCATCGTAATATTGTAATACGTTTTCAAAATGAACGTGTTTAGTATGAATACTGACAACGAATCTATCTGATTGCCGCCATATTAAGACATGATTTTTAACGGTTTTCCTTTGTAATGAGTCATGTGAAATCCTGTACTTATTTCACGTCGGTATTTATTCTATTGAACGTAAGTAATCGAATGGCTTAGTTACACCTACCTACTTCGTTTTTTAAGAGAGAGAGAGAGAGAGAGAGAGGTGGGGGACGCAACCCAACACGCTGGATCACACGTCTTTACACAGACATATATGTCGTCTTTTATGCAAGTGTGTGCGTGTCTATCTGATGGATTTTATATTATTTAATTGTAGAAAGCATTGTTCTGTTGTTGGTTGTGGGCGACGAGCTGGCAGAATCGTTAGCACACCGGGCGAAATTGCTTAGCGTTATTTCGTCTGCCATTACGTTCTAAGTTCAAATTCCGCCGAGGTTAACTTTGCCTTTCATCCTTTCGGGGTCGATTAGATAAGTACCAGTTACGTACTGGGGTCGATGTAATCGTCTAGTTCCCCACCCCCAAAATTTGAGACCTTGTGCCTCTAGTAGAAAGTATTATTATTATCATCATCATCATCATCATTTTTATTATTATTATTATTATTATTATTATTATTTAATCTACAACAAAATGTTTTCTGAGCACAATTACAAACAAGTTGAACATCAGTTGTGGTGGTAGACGTAGTGGTGGTGGTGGAGGTGGTGGTGGTGGTGGATTTGGTGGCGGTGGAGGTGGTGCTGGTGCTGGTGATGATGATAGTAATAATAATGACGATAGTGATGGTGTTGTTGTTGTTGGTGGTGGTGGTGGTGGCGATGGTAGTGGCGATGACGGGGAGAAAAAAAATGTATCCAGTTGGGATCACAATACAAGTATTTGATCTAATCTCAACCCAGCTTGTATGTATTTTTTTCATAAACAAACTGAAGAAAAACATTTTGAAATCCTGTCTCCCGTGATAGAAGACAATGAAAACAAATATAAAGCAAAAAGAAAGAAAGAAAGAAAGAAAGAACGAATGAAACAAGACATTGTTCTTGGAAACATAATAAATAGGAATGATAAGCCAGCATTATTAGGTTATTATTAGATATGTTTAATTCGGTTATAATGGTTGGCATCTAGGGACTTTTATTCAGAGAGATGTTGGTGTCAACACCTCTTTTGCGTTAAGAAAACACCATTTCACAATCCTAAGGAATTTACAAAATAAATAATCTTTCTCTCCCTCTCTCTATCGCCGTTTCTCTTATCTCTAATTCTTTCCTTATCCCTCTCTTTCTACCCGTATTTCTACTACCGCTAACTCTTTCCCCCCCCCCACTTCTTTCTTTATATCTATCTGTATCTAAATCTATCTATCTATCTATCTATCTATCTATCTATCTATCTATTTGTCTGTCTGTCTGTCTGTCTCCCTCGTGTGTCAAGGTTGCATTTGTTTAACATTCGTTTTGGTTCGTATGTGCTTATATCGGATATATTGCTGATTTCGTGAATTTCAAGAACAGAAGCCACAGCAGCAGCAGCAGCAGCAACAAGAACAGCAACAACAAATGATTTCTAAAATAAGTAAAATGTGTTAAATTTATGGAAAAAGGCGTGTTCGATACAGAAATAATTGACCCCAGTCCTTGACTGGAGTCCGCAGAAGGATAAACGTTAATGACGATGTTGGTAGGATTTGAACTTAGAAGGCAAATACACATAATTAAACACCACAAGGAATGTATTTACCATTGTATTTATTATACTAATCCATCGCCTTCGAAAATAACAATTTCTTTTATATGTCACCGGGACAACGGTTGAGGGGTCAGTTAAAGTCGTTCATAGACAAAGAGCGTGTGGCTTTGCATAGAAAGTCAAACAAGTAAAAAAACAATGGTATAAGATACAGGTATTTATGGTATACAAATAATAAATGTTCAAGATGCATTCCTCAGGGGACAAGAGGAACACCATCTAGGAATACCACAGAATCAAGATCACCTTGAAAACCAAGGGCAAATGCCGGCTGCTCTACTGTCGTTCTTCAAACTACAGGGGGTTCAAGAAAGTCTCTCCGTAGTATTTTATTGCAAAATAAATATTTATAAGATGGTATAAGACTACAAAAGAATATATTAGACTTTCCAAGACTTTAGAACTACTTTATAAGAGGTGTTGAAAGTGTTGTCCTTCATTTTCAATAAATAAAATTTAATTTCTTTTTTACTGCCGTGTGAGCACTTCCTTGGCTGATTTCCGTTTCCTATGACAATTTACAAAAGGGCTCTGACGGGCTTGCCAACAGTTTATCAGAAATATTGGAGAGTGTTTCGTCTGAAAGAACAGTAGGCCTACCTATCGCTTCTTACTGCGTCTTCCACTGAGCCTATGTTTCTAAATTTTCTTAACAAATCCTGCACAGTATCTATGTATTTGTTTCCAGCTCGAAACACCCATTCAACTAAAAACGTACGTTCTTCAATGGTTAGCATATCGACACACTGAAGGGTACGCAATGACTGAGGACAATGGCCGACACCCGGCCGCCTACCCAGTGATAGCCAAGTTGCGCATGCGCAGGATGAAAAAGTTCACTGCGGAGAGACTTTTTGAACACCCTATACAAACATACATATACTTAGAAAGGTTCCAGCCATCTTTTCTTATCCGTTTCATAATAATATTTGTCTTTTAATGTAGACAGAAGAGCTTAAATTTAGAGAAGGGGTAGACTTGGTTGTATCGATTTCAAATTCTGGCACAAGGCCAGCATTTTCGGGAAGAGATAAGTCGATTACATCGACTCCAGCGCTCAACTGGTAGTCGTTTTATCGACCCTCGAAAGGACGAAACGCAAAGTCAACCTCAGTGAAATTTGAACTCAGAACGTAAAGACGGATGAAATTCCGCTAAGTATTTTTTTCCAGCGCGGGTAACGAATCTAATCTTCTAGCTCTCTACTTTAGAAACCTGATTATATCGACTGCAGTACTTTTGATTGGTACTTTAGCTTGCTTTTCGCTTCCAGAAGAATGAAAGGTAAAACTTACCTTGGTCGGATTTGAATCCAGAACGCAAAGAGCTATAAATCTAGGCCATTGATTTTCAAAGTCCAGTAGCAACAGCATTTATAAATAACATTAACGAAACAACAAAAGTTCGTACTTAATCACTCAACCTGCTGGAAACAGCAGCGAAAATCTCACTCAAATCACACCGAGCTGTCTTAAATATAGAAAGGACATGTTAATATAATTCTATGTAAGCTTCAAAAAGATGGGATGGTGATAGCTGGAACGTCTTTGATCTTAGGACTCGTGGATAAAGGGTTTTATTTTTTTGGCACTCCGTCGCTTACGACGTCGAGGGTTCCAGTTGATCCGATCAATGGATCAGCCTGCTCGTAAAATTAACGTGCAAGTGGCTGAGCACTCCACAGACACGTGTACCCTTAACGTAGTTCTCGGGGAGATTCAGCGTGACACAGTGTGACAAGGCTGACCCTTTGAATTACAGGCACAACAGAAACAGGAAGTAAGAGTGAGAGAAAGTGGTGACAGAGCCCAGCAGGGTTCGCCACCATCCCCTGCCGAAGCCTCGTGGAGCTTTAGATGTTTTCGCTTAATAAACACTCACAATGCTCGTTCTGGGAATCGAAACCGCGATCCTATGACCGCGAGTGCGCTGCCCTAACCACTGGGCCATTGCGCCTCCACCGGATAAAGGGTTAATCTGGAATTTAACAACTCAACAATAACAATAGGCGTTGTTATTTATTGCTTACTTAAACGTTTTTGAAATTGCCCAAACGAAAAGACAGACTAAACCTTAAGTTAAAGACTGAATTCTTTCAAGGAAACAACAAAACTGAATGGTTGCTTTGTTAGCAATAACACCAACAGTCAAAACAACAATGGACGCTGGATTAATTTTCACAAAAATGAAAGAAAAATCTTTGTAGAATAAAGTTGTATTTTTTTAGAAATATATTTTATTTTTAGTATAAGAAGTCAGCGAGTTAGCAGAATCGTTACCGCGCCGGACAAAATGCTTACCGGCATTTCTTTCGGATCTACGTTCTGAATTCAAAATTCTACCGGTGTCGACTTTGCTTTTCATCCTTTTCAGTGTTTATAAAATAACTACCAGTCAATTACTAGAATCAATGTAATCGGACCGCTTCCTGCCACAAAGTTACAGGCCCTGTCACAATAAGAAATATTGGGCCATCCATTTTCATCAATGACAAAACAAAATGGCGTTCCACTTTAGCGTGCGTCTGCCCCCACGTTTATACTTCTGACTGCAGTCTACTTCCACAATAAGATCTTTATTCTGCAGGATGACAAAACCAAGTTGAATAATGCTGGATAATGATTTATTATCAACGAAAGCGTCGCTTTGTGGCTGGTGTACTTGGCTCAAGACAGTAAGTTCGTGAGTTCGATTTCTTGCGGCGTGTTGTGTTCTTGAGCAAGATATTTTTTTTCCTGTTGCTCCAATCCACTCAGCTAGCAAAAATAAGTTGTACCTGTAATTCAAAAGGGGCCAGTCTTGTCACATTCTGTGTCATGCTGAATCTCCCTGAGAACTACAGTAAGGATAAGCGTGTCTGTGGTTTGCTTAGCCACATTCTCATTAATTTCACGAACAGGCAATCTGTTCATCGCATCAATTGGAACACTTGTCATCGTAACTGATGGAGTGCCAGGCAGGTCCCGGACCATTAATAACAGCGAAGTACAGGCCTGTAGCCCTACCTCTGTCACGCTTTCGTTTTTCTCGCATGACACTACAACATTGATGGCAAGGATCACCTTCCCGTTGGCGCATCTGGAACATTGCGTTATTGAAAAAAAAACAAAGAAAAAAAACTGCTGTTTCCTTTGTCAAAATAACACGTCTCTAGAAATCTGTTAACAACAGTGTGGTGAGTAAAATGTGCTACACTTATGTTATTGGCTTCAGTTTGAGGAAGATACTAACTTTTGCCGAACTGCTAAGTTATGGAGGATATAAACTAACCAACACCGGTTGTCAGGTGGGGGTAAGGGACAAACTCTCTCTCACACACACACACATACATATGTCTGTATGCACACATATACACGGTGTGCTTCTACAGAGTTCCCGTCTACCAAATTCACTAGCATGGCATTGGTTGGCCTACAGATATAGTAGCAGACACTGCTGCACAGTGGGATTGAACCCCCAAGAACACCACATGGTTGCAAAGTGAGCTTCTTAACCAGACAACTCTGCCTGCGCCGATAATAGAGAGGTACTCACAGGAGCTTGGGCTCCAAGTGGTCACTCGTCTACGTATTAAATAGGTTCAACGTTGCTTAACTTTGATGATCGAAAGAGCAACGGTGCTTTTGGTGTGATATGCTTGTGAGCCGCATAAATCATAATTCAAAGAACATACGAATTTGCTGCTCCAGTAATATAATTTCGACCTAATACTATAGTCGTATCTTTCTTCATCTTAAACAATGATGAATGAGATGATGTACTTCAACTGATATGGTCGCAAGCCGTATAAAAAGAACATACGAATGTGATGCCCCAGTATTATAATTTCGACCTAATACTATAGTCATATCTTTCTTCGTTTTAAACAATGATGAGATGCACTTCAACATCATACTTATTTTCAATTCTATCAGATGATCCAGCAAAACCTGTATAGACTATAGAAACAACGAAGATGACGGCATACAAACGATCGATAATTAGGCTTGTTGACTGTCAAAGTATCGATTCTACTGGCTATATTTCTCTCAACAAATAGAATTATTGATTAAATATCTAAATATGTAAGATGAATTGTTGTTATCAATATTATGTTTTTTTCCGGACTATTTACTTCATCTTTAGACCATATTTTGTTGTTACCTTTTATAGGTTTTTGTCATTGCACTACAGCCAAACGAGGGCATAGCTTTCAAGGCTGTACTTTTTATTCGATCGTATCGACCCCAGTACGTATTTCTGTCTGGTTATTTGTTTTATCGATTACTGTTTGCTGAACAGTAAACTTACGAGGCTTAAAGGGGTATGTCGTAAACGCATCTCAGGCATCGATCTCACCAATTTTCGAAGGCCTGCAAGGGTCAGCAACACTTCCCTTTCTCCCGAATTCATGAAGTAAAAAATAAATAAATAAACGATGTGAACTTTACAAACACAAGAACTGTATGTCTATGGCTAACCACATAATTTCATGTTCAGTCCCACTGGACAGGACGGGCAAGTGTCTCCTAGTATAGCCTCGAGAGGAAATTTGGTAGACGAAAGCTATATGAAAGCCCATTGTGTGTGTGTGTGTGTGTGTGTGTGTGTGTGGTGCATTTCTGTATTTGTCTCCCACTACTTAACTTTGCATTTATATCAAACCTCGATGTTAATGAAATGAAAAATATTAGTTTAGAAACAGTCAGACCATGAGAGCAATAGAGAAGTGAAGACACGCAAGATGGCGTGCACTGGTATACGTTGATTGAGTAAAAATAATAATAAATAAATCTCCAGGTACGTTTGTATGTTGGTATGCAAGATGAAGAAATGTAAAGCTTTTTAATTTGTCTTTAACAGGTGAGTTGGTGATGGGACCAGTCCAACAGGGATATTCCTCTCATTCTGCAAACGTACAACTGAAACACAAAATCATAGAACACGACCAAGTTTTAACCATTCAGCTGCAACTTCATATTTCAAACACTTCGACCAGCAAAGCGACCGAATACTGTGTCCACTGGTTCCTTAATAGCTGTAACGCCTATCCAGACCTTGAGTTCTGTGATATTCCACCGGATCACTATGGACCAAAACCGTTCCTGACCAATGTGAAAACAGTATGTAATTTCTGTATTTTGCCTCTCGTTCATTCGTTCATAATCTTTCTGCTTTTATATATTTCTGCGCCCTTCTCTTTATCTGACTCTTTTTTTTCCTTTTCTATTTTCGATATAATTGACTATCGCCCTCCCACAAATTTCAGGCCTTGTGCCAAACCGCGAAGTTACGGGGGCGTAAAAACACCAACATCTGTCATTAAGCGATTGTGAAGGGACAAACACGCACACACACACACACACACACACACACACACACACACATGTTTATATATATATATGTATGTACGCGACAAGCTTCTTTCAGTTTCCGTCTACCAAATCCACTCACAAGGCTTTGGTCGGCCAGAGACTATAGTAGAAGACACCTGCCCAAGGTGCCACGCAGTGGAACTGAACCCGGGACCATGTGGTTGGGAAGCAAGCTTCCTACAACACAGCCACTCCTGCGTCTCTCTCTCTCTCTCTCTCTCTCTCTCTCTCTCTCTCTCTATATATATATATATATATATATATATATATATATATACGCATGTATGTATGTACATATATATATATGTGTATGCACACATATACGTATGCATACACATGTGTATGTTTGTGTTTGGCCTCCACCACCGTTTGGCAACCGGTGTTGGTTTGTGTACGTCCCAGTAGATTAGCAGTTAGAATATGCATCGCTTACAAAGACAAGTAAGTACAGGGGTCGATTTGTTCGACTAAATACCATGTCATTGCTAACCCTCCACTAGATTTTAGCAACCGTTCGTATATCGCTTTTGAAACAACGCTAGTGTTGCTAAGCATATGTTGCTAAGCAATAGTCGGCAAACAATTGATGCTAAGCAATTGTTACTGAGCAAATGTTGCTACACACTAGTTGCGTATTAGTTTTAAAGAATAATTGTTGCTAAGCATATGCTAGGCAGAAATAGCATTATGCATTGAACTATGCATTGAAAATTAGTGTATATACGAAGAAGTTGTTTAGCAAGCGTTCCACATAGTCGCCATTTCTGTCTATACGTGTCTCTGTGTGTGTGTGCGCATGTGTATAACCATGGTTTATGCCTGCAAGGATATATATATATATATATATATATATATATATATATATATATATATATATA
>NC_068989.1:7937480-7940919 GCF_001194135.2 Octopus bimaculoides
TATATATATATATATATATATATATATATATATGTATATACATATGTACATACATACATACATATATATATATATATATATATATATATTCTGATGCACGCATCAATGTATAGATACACACACATACACATACATATAAACAAAGACTATTTGATAAATCCACATGATATAAAGCTCATCAAACCGGTTGCCGAGTGAAACATGTTGTAACATGCTAAGCTTGTGGCTTGCATGTATCGTTCTCTGTTTTTTAGGTCATTTCTGTCGTTTTGGTTGTAAACATATGCTATTTGCATTATGCAGTAATATATGTCGGCCATTGTAGCTGACTGCAACTTGTTTCAGCAATATGTACATTGTATTGTGATGGTATTCGATGGCATGAATAAGTTGTTATGCTATCTCACAAACATCATGCAGTAGCTCTATGTTTTAGTATTGAATCCTACTGTAAACTGGTTGATGCTCAAGAAAACAACGCGTCGACCGGTCCAAGGATCGAAACCGCAATCTTACGATCATGTGTTCAACACCCCTAACCACTAAGCCATGTGCGTCTTTGCTAGAGTAAGTACCAGGCTTAAAAAGTAGATACTTAGGTCGATTCGTAGGACAAAATTCTTTCAAGACGGTGCCCCAGTATGGCCGCAGCCCAATGACTAAAACAAGTAAAAGGTAAAAGTTATACACACGCACACACACACACATCACACATACACACCACATATACACATCACACATATACACCACACACACACCACACACACACGCCACACACACATACCACACACATACACACACCACACACATACACACACCACACACATGCACACACCGCACACAACACAATCACACCACACAAACACACACACAAACACACACACACACACACACACACCACACATACAAACACACACATACACACACGCCATACACCTGTGTGTGTGTCTGTATGTGTGCGTGTATGTGTGTGTAATATCTTTTACACGTTTTAATCATTGAACTGCGGCTATGTTGGGGCACGTGTGTGTGTGTGTATATGTGTGTATTTTACGCGTATCACTTTCACGGTACTCTAAGTGTGTATGTTGAATGGCGAAAATCTTGGCACCTCAAGAAATAAATAATTTAATAAGTTTTTGTATATTTTATACAACTTAAATAACTCCCCACCTCCCCGAGCTAATTACTTATGCATCAACACAGTCCCAGATCAAATTTGATGCGGGACATTTACGACTCTGAAATATATATATCTACTTTAAGTAAATATTTTTTGTTATCAAAACAGTTTCTACATGTCCCATCGAGATAAGGCCTTGACATTACATTGTATTTCTAATACTTACTGCCTACCCAGAGTACATACTCAGGTCACGTGGCTAAATATGTATGCGCATACGCATGTACTTATGTAACAAATGGATGTATTAGTTTAACGCTCGGGAATAGAGAAAGCCTTTGACGTTTCGAGCCTGCGCTCTTCAGGGAGAATTTACGAAAAAAGCAAGAGACGAAGACAGGTGGTGTTAACAACAAATAGATGTATTAGTTTAACGCTCGAGAATAGAGAAAGTCTTTGACGTTTCGAGCCTACGCTCTTCAACTGGAAGGAACACAGAAAGAAATATTCGGGGGTATTCAGCGTGACACAGTGTGACAAGGCTGACCCTTTGAATTACAGGCACAACAGAAACAGAAAGTAAGAGAAAGTTGTGGCGAAAGAGTACAGCTGGGTTCGCCACCATCCCCTGCCGGAGCCTCGTGGAGCTTTAGGTGTTTTCGCCCAATAAACACTCACAACGCCCGGTCTAGGAATCGAAACTGCGATCCTATGACCGCGAGTCCGCTGCCCTAACCACTGGGCCATTGCGCCTCCACTAAGACACATTATATTTCAAAAACAATACACAGTGCTTCAAGCGAACTACCATACTCTCCTATCAATATTAAATCTAATTCTGACTTATCAATTTATGTATTTTATTCTTTCAATTAAATATACTTTTTTCGCAGCCGGAACTTAATTTGACCAATATCAAGTACAACTCCAAGTATACCATCCGACTTGAATGGAATGCGAAACCTGCCATAGACATTAATGTTATCACACCAAAATGCCTGACACCTGACGTGACCATTACGTACTGCGAGCATCGAGTCTTGCCACTGCCACCAATAGGTATGTCCTTGTGTAACACTGCTGTGATATGTTCAACCGGTTTGTGTCTGAGTATACGTAATGTTTTAAATGGTGTTTGCTTCTCGTTTCGTTTGCTGTGTGTCTACGTGTGCGCGCGTACGAGTGTGTACTGCTCGTCGTTTTCGTTGTTTAGGTACGATATCTAATGGAAGCGGAGGCTTCGTTTTCCTTTGGATGGATTACTCTGGTACTTTCTTATCTTCTGGATTGCTTTCTCCCTGCTCTCTCTCCTCACACACACGTATATGTGCATGTTTGCATGTATGTATGTATGTATGTATGTATGTATGAGCCACAGCTGGATTTTCTTCTTCGCCCCTCAGTATAAATCTCAATGCCGCCATTTTATTTTCTATCTTTTTTTATTTCTACTTACACAGGTGAGATCCAGTGGTTTCTGAACAATGCTTCGCTAGTTTATAACATTAGCATAGGAAAAGTAATGGCGAACATCTCCTGGGTAGCACCGTTTAATAAGCTTAATGTGAAATACAGCGTTACTTGGCAGGGACCTGAAGTGAGTGAGACATTTGATCGGATTGTTGCAGGCAAACTTGTTACCTCACTAAATTATGTCGTTCTAAAACTGGATATTGGCTTCGTCTATAAAATACGGGTAAGTCATTTCAACACCACTATTATTATCAATATTATTATTATTATTATTATTATTATTATTGAGTGAGAGAGCAGTACGTGCCATCAAAGTGACACTGGGGTAAAATATACGAAGCTCATTATACCCATCATGACTACCCGTCTGATAAGGGTACACCAGGCACGTGCATCACAACCATGTGTGTGCGACATGGTGATCTCATATCAAGATAAACAGCGCAAGACCGTGCATGTGGGGCCCAGTTAGGATTTTCTTCAGGTTGAGAAGCCCATCCTGCTCACAAAGTACCATGCTATCCGTTCTTTTCAGTTATCTAATACTTACCTGGTTTTTCTGGCCGTGCAAAGAAGGCAAACGGTAACAGTTCTACTGGGCACTTTATTCCAATTTCCTTGATATTCCTCTTGGTGATACTTTTCCCCAAGGACCCAACAATAATTGGCACTATCTTTACATTCTTCCTTTTCCATAGCCGGGCTAATATATAATACTATAAAAAGAAACATCCTCTCAAGGTGAAATCAAAATTTGATGAAAGCGCTAATTTATAAAACATGTGACATATGAATAAAAATCTGTAAATGTACAACCATCCAGACATCTGAGTACCTGATTAT
>NC_068989.1:7941012-7944021 GCF_001194135.2 Octopus bimaculoides
TATATATATATATATATATATTTACATCGGGCCCAAGCGCGATTATTTGGTTCATTATCTGTATATTGTGTATTATATATGTATATGTTTTTGTCCGTATGTAAGCGTGTTTATTTGGATGTGTGCATATTTGTATATGGTTATATCTTCCACGCAGGTAAAAGCCATCTGTTGCACAGATCAAAGCAGCAATGAAACACTGGACAGCGAATTTTTGTATCTCAACCTTACACGAGGCACCTACGCATCCGAAGAAGAATTAAATGGGGCTAAATCACCGGATGATATCATAGACAGTACGTCAACATTTTCTTATATTATTATTATTATTGTTGTTGTTGTTGTTGTTGTTGTTGTTGTTGTTGTTTTACGTTCTGAATTCATATTCCGCCGAGGTCGACTTTGCCTTTCATCCTTTCGGGGGTTGAGAAAAAGAAGTACCAGTTGAACACTGGGGCCGATGTAATCGGCTCATCCCCTACCTCCCCCAAGTTGCCCTTGTGGCAAAAATGTGAACTAATAATTATCATTATTGTTGTTGTTGTTGTTGTTGTTCTTTTAGTTGCTGTTGTTTTTGTTATTGTTATAGTTTTTTTATGGCTACGTGTCTTGCTTTTTCCCACTCTGTAGACTTCATAACATACTTCAGTTGTTTGCTTTTGGGGATTTTTTTTTTTTTTTTGTATTACATTTTTTTGTTATGCATCCAATACTGATAATCACTGAGGAAATATATGGTTACTTTCTCCTTTTTAACTTTCGGTCTCATACAAGGCTGAATATATATATATATATATCAAAAGGCAATGTTTATCTCCAAATTAACTTGGACGTTGTGTTAGAACACACAATACTGCGTTATTTATCTTGAGAGGACCTCTCACAAAAGCTAAGCAACATTTCGTCTGTCTTCATGTTCTGAGTTCATTTTCCGCCAGGGTCGACTTCGCCTTTCATCTTTTCGGGGTCGATAAATTAAGGGTCGATGTAATAGACTGGCTTCTTCCTCCCCCCCAAATTTCAGGCCTTGTGTCTATAGTAGAAAGGATTATGTATACAGCACCTTGATATTTTATGTTATCTCAGTAGTTTGCGATAGTATTCATTTGCTGGTCAAGGTGGATAGCCCTATATTCAAACTTAGTGCAACGGTCTCTAACACAGGTGTTACCCTTCTATCTCTTCTGAATGTCTTTGCACTAAAGCCATTACTATAGAACATAGATTTTCAAAGTGGGCGCTACCGCTCCCCGGTGGGCGTTGAGAAGGTTCAGGTGGGCGCTGGTGTCTAAGGAAGTGGGAGCTTAGAGAAAAAGGAGGCATTGGGAGGAAGGCAGTGAATTGGGGGACGCTATGAATTTATTATGATATTATTATAGCATTGTATACAAATTATATAATATTATATTAAACATCAAATGATTCATAGTATATATAAATTAGTAAAATATAAAATATTTATTTATACATAAAAATAGAGGTGGAGGCGCTGGGGGTATCATGTGGCCATGAATGGGAGGAGGCAAAAAGTTTGAGAACCTCTGCTATAGAATTTGGATGTATTGAGCAGTAGATGATATACCTCACAATATTATGTCACTTTTCCTATTTCCAGGATGACTTTCATTTGTAGACTTAGGGGTAAGCGGACAGTTGCTCGAAAACAATTTATCGAAAGCAGTTGACCAGCATAACAATAGACGGAAGTAACAGTTGCTCGAATCAACAATTCACAGAATTATAGAAAATATTAAAATGTTGTAATAAAGCTATATTGTCTCTCGTTTCATTAAAATAATTTCTTTCTTTTGGAATATATAACCTGGTGAAGTTTACATGTGTGCGTGTGTCTGTCTGTCTGTCATATGTTTCCAGTCTAAAAGCCAATGTTGTTGACTTGTAGGCATGAACATCACACACACATACACACACACACACACACACACACACACACACACACACACACACACACACACACACACACACACACACACACACACAAGTACGTACACTCACACACGTATGTCTGTGTGTATGCAGTTGGCAATAACGTAAGACGATATATTGTATAAGATTTCAATCAAATAAATATTTTAATAAAACACAACGATAAATGTTATTTTTTTTTTCTAACTTTAACCTGTTTCCCGCATTTTGAATATTTGCTCATAATTCGATAATTAACATGTTTTTACAGGAAGCAAAAAAAAACAAAACATTAAAGTAATAAAAGGTTAAATTATCGAGAGAGAGAAAAAACGAAACATAACTACCTCATCAAGAAAACAATGAAAAAAAAAGAAAAAGAAAGAAAGAGTGATGGGAATTAAGGAGCAGAAGGTGGTGGGGTGGGGGAGTAACGGGTCGCACACCGCAGCCCAAATGGCGCGGACTTGATTGCAAAGCCGTTGCCGCAGAAAATGGCCACCGACACTCGCTGCAGCAGCAGACGCTGCCTTTTAGCCTTTTTGTTTGTTTTCTGAGTGAAGAAGTTATGGTCTTCTTTCCCTTTCTCGCTAATTTCATCTTTTATACTTTTAATGTTATCTTTTTTTTTTATTCCTGTAAAAATATGTTGTTAATAAAATTTGTAATTAAGGCAGCAAGCTGACGGAACCGTTAGCACGCTGGACGAAATGCTTATAGTGGTATTTCGTCTGTCTTTATTTTCTGAGTTCAAATTCCGTCGAGGTCGACTTCGCCTTTCATCCTTTCGGGGTCGATAAATTAAGTACCAGTTGCGTGGAGTCGATTTAATCGACTGGGCCCCCTCTCCCAAAAATTTCGGGCCTTGTACCTAGAGTAGAAAAGAATCGTTGGCACGCCGAGCAAAATGCTTAGCGGTATTTCGTCCGTCTTTACGTTCTGAGTTCAAATTCCGAGAAGGTTGACTTTGCCTTTCATCCTTTGGGGAATGATAAATTAATTATCAGCTGAGTCTGGTGTCGAAGTAATCGACTTATCCCATCCCCCAAATTTACTGGCTTTGTTCCAAAATTTGAAATAAAA
>NC_068989.1:7949639-7952350 GCF_001194135.2 Octopus bimaculoides
ATATATACATATACATATATTATGTGTGTGTATACGTATATGTATATACACACACATGCACACACACACACACACACACACACACACACACGTACCCTCACAGCAATATCGAGCCAGAATGTTAACTATCTTCTAGTTCCGTCATCAGTGTTATCTTAGAATTGATATAAATCTTACCTAAACTACCTCTCGGCATTCATTCTTACGTGTCTCTTTCGGTCTCCCCCTACCCCACCCAACTTCTTTCATTTCTTTTTCATTCTTTCTTGTGCTACATACCTTTTACCTTTTGCTTGTTTCGGTCATTGGATTACGACCATACTGGAACCTTGCATTGATTAGTTTTAGTCAAACCCCTGTGCTTATTTTTTTGGTGTTTTTTTTAAAGCTTGGTATTTATTCTATCTTCCACATTTGTCGAAAGAGGAATTCACTTGGTACAACCGTACTTAATCCTAATAACATTATTACATGTGGAGGTACATGACCTAGTGGTTAGAGCAGCGAACTCACGGTCGAAGTATCGTGGGTTCGAATCTCAGACCGGGTGATGTGTGTGTTTATGAGCGAAACACCTAAGCTCCACGTGGCTCAGGCAGGAGGTGATGGCGAATTTCTGCTGACTCTTTCGGCAAAACTTTCTCTCAATCTTTCCTCCTGCATCTAGCAGCTCACCTGTGACGGACCAGCGTCACGTCCAGGGGGTGGAGGACCTATATGCTAATGAAACCGGGAAACCGGCCCTTCTGAACCAGGCATGGCTGGAGAAGGAACAAACACACACACAACGTTATTACATAAAGGTATATGAATATACCTGTGTGTTTGTGTCTGAATAAATACCTGTTTCTAAGGCGGTGAGTTAACAAGAATCTTTTGCTCGACAGGCAAAATGCTTTGCGTCGTTAGATTCAGGGTTCAAATTTCATCGAGGTCAACCTTGCCTTTCATCCCTTCGGGATCGATAAAATAAGTACCAGCTGCACACTGGGTCGCGATGTAATCGGTTAGCCCCTTCTCTGAAATAGCTGGCCTCGTGCCAAAATTTGAAACCAATATATAGCTGTTTCTATTCACACATATACACACAGAAAATCTCTCTCTATCTCTCCATCTGTCTGTGTATGTATGTGTGTATGTACGTCTGTCTCTGTCTGCCCATCTGTCTCTCTCTCTCTCTCTCTCTCTCTCTCTCTCTCTCTCTCTCTCTCTCTCTCTCTCTCTCTCTTTCTCTCTTTGTCTCTCAAAACTCGTCGTCGAGATCGACGGAGAATCAGTCATTTCTTTTATTTTTTTCAGTTTTTTTTTCTCTAATAATCTCTAATTTCCTTGCTTTTTGCTGTTTTCTTTATATCTTTTTCTTTCTTTCTGTTTCATTCCTTTATTTATGTTTTTCTTTCTCTATCTAATTTTTTAAAAAAATCGTTACTTTTATTGTTATTTTATGTCTATTTTTATATATATATATTCGGTATCCTTTTTCTTCTTTTATCTTATTTTCTTCATTTATTGTTTCAACTTACCTCATTTATCCATTTTCTTGCATTTCTACTTTTGCTTTCTTTCTTCTTCCCTATTTTTCTTACATTTTTATTTCTTTTATATTTATCCTAATTTCTCACATTCTTTCCCCAAGTTCATTTACTTCATATTTTCATCATTTATTTATCTATTTATCCTACTTCGTTAACGTCTCTCTTTGTTTCTTTACCCCATATATTTTTTTTTAAATTACACTTCCCATTTTCTTCCCGTGAAGACACGTGGCCCAGTCCTTTAAATTGTTAAGCCATGGATTCTATTCTCGGACCGAGATGCACGCTCTGTCAATCAGCGAAACACTACATTTCCTGTTGCTTCAGACTGTTTCTACCAAAACGTAATAACAACAGCAGCTGTAATAATCCTGCGATGTACTGACGTCCTGTTAAGGAACGAGTTTCATGCTTCTGTTAAATTCCTTCCTATCTCCTTTTTTCGCTATCTTTTTCTTTCCCGTTACCTTATATTTGTCATTTTGTTATTTTTTTTACTTTTCATTTATCTCATCCGTTATATTTTTACGTTTCACTATTCTTCCCATTTTCTACCTGTGAAAGCGCGTTGCCGAGTGGTTTGGATTGTTAGGTCATAAATTCAATTTCAATTCTCGGACATAGCAGCGCGCGTTATGTCATCTAGCAAAGCACTACATTTCCCGTAACCCCAGACCCTTTCAGCAAAAAACGTAACGACGACTGGTGTGAAACACTGCGTGATACATTGGATGTGATACATTTTACCTCTCTGTACTCTCTTGCACAGTCATATGACAATCAGATTCAATTATGGCTTTGATTCGGTCGAACTAGCGACAGGCTAGCACCTTATTAAGAGACGAGTCTTATATTTGTTTTAACTTTATTCCTATTTCTTTTCAAAATTTTAGTTCTTCCTTCCTCTATCACATTTTTGTAATCATTGATTCACTTCTTTTTGTTTCTTTTTATATTTCTTTTCATTTACCATTTATTCGTTCCCTATTAACTTTATGCAAATTTTTATCTCATTTTAACACAATCATCTTTCTTATAGTTTTCCATCAATAACGTCTTCCTTTACATACACACCCATAAATGCATACACATATACGCTGATACGTGTATGTGTAAATACATACTCACACACATACGTGTATATATATATATATATATATATATATATATATATAT
>NC_068989.1:7952489-7953212 GCF_001194135.2 Octopus bimaculoides
ATATATATTCAGTCGCGGAGAAATGGCTAAAATTTGCCCCGTTTATAATTATACCATATGTTACACATACATACATACATACATACATACATACATACATTCTCTATGTCTTTCAATTTCTACCGTAACACTTCCTCTGATGTTTTTAATTGGGGGTGTTATTATTGGTATAATGTCCCTTGTTTTGTAGTGACCCTGTATGTTTTTTGTGTTCGGCCATGTAGCCAATAAAGAAAGGACTATTATTATTATTATTATTATTATTATTATTATTATTATTATCACTAATTTTTGGCTTTTTCATCTTCGTCATTTTCCTTACCTTCACAACCGCTGCGTTATTACAACCACCATATTCCACCATTTCAGTTTGGTTTCCCTTTTCTCTTTTTCTTCTTCTCTCTAGACACGCAGTCAGGACCAAAGAAAGTTTCCAGTGCCGCCATATTAGCAGCTTGTGCTAGCATCTTCGTACTGATGGCAGTTCTTTTGCTGCTAATATACAAGAAGCGTAAAAGTTTGAAAGAAGTGGTAATCATCAAGACTATGGCAGCAAAAAACAACACCTACAAGTCAAACGTCACAGGTTGTAAGTATCTGTACATGTCTGTCTATCTATCTGTCTATCTATCTGTCTATCAATCAACTATCTATCTATCTATCTATCTATCTATCTATCTATCTATCTATCTATCTATCTATTTATCTATCTATTTATCTATC
>NC_068989.1:7953805-7961597 GCF_001194135.2 Octopus bimaculoides
AGATTGTTCTCAAGAAAATTCAGCAAACGCCAGAACGTAAGTGAGCAAAACAAATGAAAAGATACAAAATATATTTATATTTTTATATTTTGTATCTTTTCATTTGTCTTGCTCACTTACGTTCTGGCGTTTGCTGAATTTTCTTGAGAACAATCTTTTCTTAGTGGTCAGACCATATGGGGTCTTCTTCTATGAGTGCCCATACGTACTTATATTTTCACCAGTTTGTACTTATACACTTATACACTTATAAACACACAGGTTCACACACACACACACACACACACACACACACGCATACATACACACATGCCTTTGCAGGACATATAAACATAAATATATAGGTATATCTAGACTTATTTGTATATGTATGCGTGCGCCTATGTGTGCCTATGTGCGCCTATGTGCGCGTGTGTGTGTGCGCGTGTGTGTGTGCGCGTGTGTGCGCGCGTGCTGGCGTGTGTTGTGTGTGTGTGTATGTGTGTGTGTGTGTGTTGTCATCCTAGAAACAGGACAGCTACCAGCGACAACAACACGCAAAACATCTGCTAGAAATAACAGAGGTGGGAGGTCACCAAGTAATGCTGTGCCAGATACATTAACTCTGGAAAAGAGACAGAGTGACGATCAGCACTGAAATGCCTACGGCCTTAGATCTGCTCGATCAGAGCTGACCTCGGTTAAACAACAGCAGCAGCAGCAGCAGCAACAACAACAACAACAAGTGCCTTCGTTGTCCCCAGCGTTTTCTCTGCCTTAACTCCACTCAATGTTTAAATTTGTTTACTCAACTCTCAATGATGTCTGACAGCTTTTTTCCTTGCTGCATCTCAATTGACTTCTTTGACATTATACATGCACACACACACACACACACACACACACACACACACACATACGAGCACACATACACACACACACACAAATACGCGCGTGCGGTCAGAAATACATTATTTGTTGAAACGTATATTCACCATTCTTTGACATAGAATCTCTAATACACACACACACACACACACACACACACACTGTTCTGTTCCCTTTCATTACATCTCTCACCTATTCGGCCCCTTTTCCTCACTCTTTTGTCTCCCTTTCTCCCTTCTTGATTGTATGCTTGTATGTGTGTATGCATTACGCACGTACGCACATACGTACGTACGTACGTACGTATATATGCATGTATGTATATATGTATGTATGTATGTATGTATGTATGTATGTATGTATGTATGTATGTATGCATGTAGGTAGGTATGTAGGTTGGTAGGCAGGTAAGTAGGTAGGTACGTGTGTGTGTATGCATATATATATATATATATATATATATATATATATATATATATATATATATATATATATATATATATATATGTATATATATATATATATTACGCTTGTTTTATATTTTTGTGTACTTGAGAGCATTAAGTGTGCACTAAATTGTGCACTCAATACTGGATGTAGAATCAAAATAATATTTATTATCAATGGTGACATTTATGTATATCATAAAGGCAATTGAGTACATTTACCTATCCGTCTGCTTCTAGTACAGAAATTGTTTGTGACACAGAAAACTCACCTTTGGGCGTATTAAGAAAGGTTTTAATAATATACTTTGAACCAATTTGAAAGTTAAATGTAATTTGTTTATTAATTGTATAAACAGTGAGAGAGAGAGAGAGAGAGAGAGAGAGAGAGAGAGAGAGAGAGAGAGAGAGAGAGAGAGAGAGAGAGAGAGCGACAGGCAGACAGACCAAGACAGACAGAGACAGACAGACAGAGACAAGTAAGAGAGAGAGAGAGAGAGGTGGGCAACACTGTTGGTGCTCTTAGAAAACCAGGAGTTGCTATTGCGTTTGCATGTTGTTCTACTATTTACCGGTACCATTCTCTGTCTTTACAGATCCTTGTCTGAGAAAGCCCTGAAGCGGCTTTTGCGACGACATTTTTTTGTTTCTTTTTTACACCGCTGGTCTCCTTGCTTATGCTTCTACTCCAACGACCGATCACAGCTCCGGATTGGCCCTGTGATCTTGATGCGTCATAAGGACTTCCATATGATTTAAGCTAACCCCATTCACCTCAGACCACATATCGCTCCTCATCTCAGTTGCACTTATCACGCGCTGTTATTATACTGCAGAATGACTAGTCAGAGGTCAACGCGACAACTAATGACCCTGTTCTAGATTGCATTCCAAGAATCAACTCACGATATTTCTGTTTTGTTTTTATGACACATATAACAACCCTGTTGCTTTGTAAATATACGAATAGAGCACGTTCCATCTTTCTCATCATTGTGTGATAACATCGGGCAAAAATGCATTTGTTTTTGTTACATAGGGCTGCCAAACCACTTCAAAATTAATTTTTTTTTTAGTTCCCCTGTTGCATTCAATACTGACAAAAGACACTGTCAAGTTTGGGTATATTTCTTACTGAAATTTGAAATTCCAGAGTTATTTTCCTTTCGCAATATGTTTATGTCAATAGTATTTGTTGTTGTTATTGTCTTTAGTGTCTATAAAAAATGTAATAATTTTTTTCTTTAATATGTGTGTGTTTTACTGTGAGATACTCTTTTTTTTCACCTCCTTTTGGTTTTTTGTTTGTTTTCTATGTAGTTATGCGCATTTTCAAAATTTTTCTTTGAGGTGGTAGCCATTCGGAACGAGCATATTTTTTCTTGTTTACACACAAGAAAAAAAAATGCTCAATTTTTTTCACCAAAACAGGGAATGTACAAAAAAAAAAAAAATCACAAAAAAAATGTCTTGTAACCCCGCTGTGTAACATGTCCACAACACAACAGAAATATAAATCCAATTTTTAGAAAAAGAAATCAACACGTTTTTATCCAAACGAGAGCGATCTTTGTCACGGTATACGTCTTGCCACGGTAAAATACAAATATGATAATAAAAATAAAAATAAAAATAAAAATAATAATAATGATGATGGTGATGATGATGATGATGATAGTAATAATAATAATAATAATAATAATAATAATAATAATAATAATAATAATAATAATAATAATAATAATAATAATAGAAACAAGAACAACAGACAAGCGGGTAGAAAAGTTCGTATCTTAAATATCAATTACTCGTCAAAAGTTGACCTTCACAGCTCTATGCCGTCTGTAAGTCAGGCAAATTGCATATCGCTAGAAGGCCAATTCTCCAAGTGGCAATATAAACAAGCCGACGCTAAGGAGTTTAGCAGTAGAGTGTGATAAACGAGCTATCGTCGATATACATCTAATTATAAAGGATCCTGACCCCTAAGAAGTTGTGGTGGCAATGTTTGTATTGATGGCAGTGGTGGTGGTGGTGAAGTGGTTACGGGACTGATTCTTCAGCTTCTTATAAAAAGAAGCGTAGCTACACAATAAAAAAAGAAATCACAGCATGTTTTTCTGATTTATGTGATGAAAAACCAACTTTTCTAAGTGTGTTTACCTTACTCTGTAATAATTTTTAACTTAGGCACAACCCCACAGATTTCAGATGGAGGTGGGAGGTACAGTCGACAAGTGCTTATTTCAAATTCGGAATACAGTGAGACATAAATACCAGTCGGGTCTGTACTAATTCTGCCATCCTTCGCCCTTGCAACACTGTAAGATTGACAGTACCAAGTCTTCTGGTGGATCTGGTCTATGATAGAATCACTGCCAACGTCATCCCACTTTCTGTTATCTCACCATGACTACTCCGGTATCAAATGAGAAACGAGTAATTTATTAATTCAGGAATGAGACTACTGGGCGCTGCTGTTTGGACGCTGATGATTTGAGACGGCTGACTGGGCTGTCAGCATGTTTTGGTAACAGTACATGTTGGCGCTTCAAGCAAACACACATCCGTACACGCACGCAGATATATTCATATACAAATAGAAAGATTGAGAAAGTGAGAGGAACATTGCAATTTATCAATTGAGTACGGTTGTAATAAGCACTTTCTCTTTCCTCATACGCATGGAGAAATATGCTCAAACACATAAACAGTGAAAGGGGGGGAGAACGTGGGCAGCATTAAAACGAGAGAAACAATGAGACGAGAGAAACAATGAGACGAGAGAAACAATGAGACGAGAGAAACAATGAGACGAGAGATGCCAAATAAGAAGCACCAAAACGCTGTGCCAAAACGTCTCATACTCCTTAATTACAGTTACCATATGTCTCGAAATAGTGATTCCAGCGTATCACTGTTAATTTCACCTGAACTGGACTATTGAGAATTCAGAGTCTTGAACATGATACGGAACATTAACCATTTGGTCGAGAGACTGATGTACTCATCACAAATTAAAACAAAATCACTTGAAAGGAAGTCTCCTCTCTGTTGTACAATAAGCGGAAGTAAAAACTAATGTTTCCGGTAGGGATATTCGTCCTACTAGAAGTAGTTGAGTATATTTCCTGGCAAAGGACTTTACACGAAACATTTAATCGATAAAATCCTCTCAACAATATCCGGGGTTTTGTACCACGTTTGAAATCAATTTTACTGAGTTTCTAGTTCTTAGAGGAATCATTGCAACTGTTGTATCTACGTACAGCTAGGTGACCAGGACTGCTGAAGGTTAAGTATCTTAGTGATACGTATCATAGAGGCAACACAGCATCAAACCAATAACCTTTGACTGATTGTCCGAAGGCCTATGGATTCGGATAGCTGAACTGAAATGACACTCTGTCGGTTACGACGATGAGGGTTCCATTTCATCCAATCAATAGAACAGCCGGCCCGTGGAATTAACGTGCAAGTCATGCGTAAAGGTTATCTCTGTAGATTTTCCATAGAAATTGTAGCCAGCGCTGTTTTTGTTACGGCATTTCATATCCGAGACGTCAGATGTAAACAATCAATCAAACAACAAACAATGAGATCTTGATCGAAGATCTCATTGGTTGTTTACATCTGAGGGCTCGGATACGAAACGTCGTTACAAAATCAGTGCTGGCTTCAATTTCTATGTGATGTAATAGCACTGCTAACACTGTAGTACACGGTATTGACTTATAAAAACGCTTGATATACTTTGTTGCATAACGAAATGCCGTGTGCCTACAAAGCATTAATGGTAACGTGAAAGCGGCTGAACACTGCATAGACACGCGTACCCTTAACGTAGTTCTTAAAGAAATTCAGCGCGACAAGGCTAGCCCTTGGAAATACTGGTATAACTGATTTTTGCTAGCTGAGGAGACTAGGGTAATGGGAAATAAAGTTTCTTGTTCAAGGACAGAACGCGTCGCTGGGAATCGAACTCACGACCTTACGATCTTAAGCCGAATATCCCTAACCACTAAGCCACGCCTACATTACCAAGCGTTTTGTTATGTTACGGCACCAGGTTCAAACCCTTCACTGAGCGTGTAGTAAATCATGATTAATCACTCCAGTGTATTCTCTGCCGTAAATTTCAGTTTTTATATGAAACATTCAACGAACTAAATTTTGATTTTGTCATTTAATATTTTCAGCCAGTAAAATGGATTACACATCAGAACAAACTGTAGTAACAGATGAATGGGAATTAGACCCAAGCCTACTTCGATTCAGCACACCTCTTGGACAGGGGGCATTCGGTAAAGTGGTCACAGGTTATTATGCTCAAAGGAAGGTCGCCATCAAAGTTGTAAAAGGTCAGTTCTCATTAGCGGCCATTTTCCTTCATCGTTTTTTTTTTTCTTCCTTTGTCTGGGTGTTTTTTTTTGTTTTTTTTTTGGTCAACATCAACTCTATAAAGATACAAGATATTGGTTTCAAATTTTGGCACAAAGCCCGCAATTTTAAGTGTTGGAGTAAGTCGATTACAACGACCTCGATATTCAACTGGAACTTATTTTATCGACTCCGAAAGGATAAGTCGACCTCGGCGGAATTTGAACTCAGAGCATAGAGACGGACGAAATGCCGTTAAGCGTTTTATTCGGCGTGCTAGATTCTGTCAGCTTAAGATGACATAATATTGGTACCTGGCTAGCAATTTCGAGAAGAGGGTAAGCTGATTTCATCGACCCCACAAAAAAAAAAAAAAATTGAAGACAAAGTCAATCTCCGCGGAATTTGAACTGAAAACGTAAGGAGGGATAAAATGCCGCTATGTATTGTGTCCAGCATGCTAACGATTCTGCCACCTTCCCGCTTTTCATATACCCACTATATATGTGGCTACAGATTTTTTTTTTGTTTATTTTGTCTCTTATACTGGTTCACATATTTCCTGCACTATTTTATATTTGTGCTAAAATAAATTACATTTTAGAATTGAAATTTAATTTTAATTTCGAATCTACTTTCTTTTTTTTTTTATCAAACAGACAGCGCCCCTCTTTCTTATAAAGAAGATCTTTTGGATGAGTTGAACCTCATGAAAAGAATAGGCATCCATCCAAACATTGTGTCTATGGTAGGAGCCTGCACACAAAAGGAGCCAATTGCCCTTGTCATGGAATATGTACCGTACGGCAATCTACACAACTTCTTAAGGTAACTTCTAGAAATTTTATTGTTACTTATATATATTTTCGTGTTTATTGCTTTTATTTATTGTGTGTGTATATATATATATATATATATATATATATATATATATATATATACATACACACACACACACATGTTAGACTATTGAAAAAATTACACCTACTCTCTCTGGATTACGAGTTCAGATTTATACCTGTTATTACTGGGGCACTAGGTTATGTAACAAACTGCCTACGCACCAATCTTGAGAAACCAGAAAGGATAAAGTTGATTAGAAGATTACTAATACAAACCATCAATAGAACTGTTAAAATGTGTAAAACATTCCAAATGCTTAGCATTTAAGTATACGTGTGCATGTTTAGACATGCAAATACATGCAAAGCAAAACACACAAATCTGCACATGCACCGACTCCAAATATATACACACAGATATGCACAAATACATCAATTTTATTTAAAATTCCAATGAAGGTGCCTTAAATTTAGGCTAGAAACCGGCTCTTTCTCTGTTGGCAAGAAATCTAGAAATAAAACACGTATGCGTCTTCTGTTTTATAGGAAGTGCAGATCTGAAGGAGAGGTACGGTTACGAAATGGTACCTCGGAGTTAAACTACTCAGTTATGGACAAGAATGGTCAAATTGAAAATGGAATAATAACTCCAGTGGATATATTGTCATTCGCCCGACAGATATCTATGGCAATGGTCAGTATCGATATTTTAGTTCCTTCTTTAACCTTTTAATGCCACGAAGATTAAATATTAATAATCTATAATCTTTACTCCCATTTTGACTCTAAAGTTATCAATAAACCTAATTTCTTAAATACTCGTAACAACTTACCGATTTTTATGGCATATAAACGACCTTTTTTGCCAAAAAATGTTTCCAAAAAAATCAGTCCCAGGTCCTATATGCAAAGGTGGGCCTCTTGTGAGATAAAATGATTTCTAATTTTAAATCTAGACGGTCCATTTTAATTAGCCTGACTCCATAGTAATAATATCTTCTTAAACGTTATTATTATTATTATTATTATTATTATTATTATTATTATTATTATTATTATTATTACTCAAACTGGAAAGGCAGCAAGCTGATAGGACTGATAGCACTGAGAGCACGCTGGGCAACATTCTTAGCGGCATTTCGTCCGTCTTCAGGTATTGATTGCACATGCCACCGAGGTCGACTTTGCCTTTCATCCCTACGGGATCCATAAAATAAGTACTAGTCGAGTACTGGGGTCGATGTAATTGATTTACAT
>NC_068989.1:7961993-7964487 GCF_001194135.2 Octopus bimaculoides
TTCATGTTAAAACATTAAAAAGATTTTTAGGTTAACGTGTGCAAACGTCTGAAGCAAAATAAACTAAAACAGTAACTTTCGGTGTAATGAATTCTAAATCTTAAAAGAAATATTAAAACAAAACTGGAATTTACGGTATTACTCGTAATTCTATAGTTACAGTTGTTTCATTCCAACTTAGGAAATACATCATAGGAACATAGATATTAATGTTTATAATAATATTGATATTATGAATTCATAATAAAATATATATACATACATTTAGATTCTTTTCCTGTGTGCAATTCGTCGAACTTAGTTTCATAATTAATAATAAATATATTTTCTTCTTCTAGGAATACATGGCCGAAAATAAATATGTCCATCGGGACTTAGCGGCTCGTAACGTCCTTCTCGATTGTGGCAAAGTGGTCAAAGTCTGTGATTTTGGCTTATCGCGTGACATTTACAAGGATAACCAATACCAGAAACTAACCAACGGGAAACTTCCCATCAAATGGATGGCAATTGAATCACTTCGAGATAGAATCTTCACGACGCAAAGCGACGTCTGGTCGTTTGGAATCCTTCTCTGGGAAATTGTCTCATTGGGTGAGTCGGAATTACTTCGTGTATATGCTGTGCATGGGGTGTATGTTTATATGTGTATATATATGTGTATATATATGTATATATGTGTATATATGTGTATATATATGTATATATGTGTATATGTGTATATATGTGTATATATGTGCATATATGTGTATATATGTGTATATATATGTGTATATATATGTGTATATATATAAATCGTTTGCCAAAAGTCACCCGACAGTAACTCAAAATTCCAGAAATACTTAATATTCAATTTTATTTATTCATTCCAATTATGAATGTTTAATAATTGAATGCTGTGAGTTAAAAATCGCCGTTTTTTTTTTTTTTCAAAATTTGTCTATTTATTAGCGAAGTCTCATACAAAATATTTTTTCGTTTTAATCTTGGAATTAAATGGTTTTGATTTACTGTCAGGTGACTTTTCGCCAACCCTGTATATATAGTTTACAGATGAGATCCAGATATCTTCTGCATAGAAGACACATAGTAGTGCTCAAAAGATTCGAGCTTAGACTGCGATGTCTTGACAGGGGATCATTCCACCAAGGTAAAGAAAAGCTGTAAGAGGGATCAAGATCAATATTTCACTGGTACTTAATTTATCGACCCCGAAAGGATAAAAGGCAAAGTCAACCTCAGCGGAATTTGAACTCAGAACGCAGCGACGGGCTAAATATCACTAAACATTTCGTCCAGCGTGCTAATGATTCTGCTAGCTCGTCGCCGCGTTTTTAATATTTGATAATGATTAGATTATATCCGAGGAATGATAAATCTACCTCAATACATTTGAGGTTTTTTAAAATTCGGAGGTTCGGTGTTTTCACATCTTTATACTTATGTTATAACACCTCTTTAATGCATTAGAAGCACCCGTCTGAAGATTTTAAAGTTCGAAACAGTTCAATGCATTCATCAAATTAAACCGGGTGGAGCAAAAATGATTTTCTATTTTAAATCTTGAATGACCTTCAAAATTAGGAAGTCACTTTGAATCTCCTTGTACAATATTTTTGAATTTCATGTACAAGGCATCGAGCTGGCGTATCGTTAGCACGCCGGGCGAAATGCTTAGTGGTATTTCGTCTGCTTTTACGTTCTGAGTTCAAATTCCACTTTTGGTGTCGATTAAATAAGTACCAGTTACGCACTGGCGTCGATGTAATCGACTTAATCCCGTTGTCTGCCCCGTCTATGTTTAGCTCTCCCTGTGGACAATAAAGAAATAAATATTTTTGTTGTCATAGCAGTGGACTTCACATTTCCCTTTAAATTACACATTTTAGCTCCGAGTGAGGTAAGTTAGTTTTGACGAAGATTTGATCCTTATTCACATTATGTCTTGTGAAATCTAACGGGACGAGAAATCGGACCAAGTGAGTGGAGTATTATTACCATCGTTGAAAGTAATTTTTAGGCTGTTATTGATGATGATATGAATTGATGCTGTTTGCGCTGTTCCCTGACTGACTGTAGTTTTTTTTTTCTCCTTTCCGTTTAAGGTGCATCTCCTTATCCGTCCATCGCTCTGGCTGACCTCTATCATGTGTTGTGCAGTGGCCATCGTATGGAAAAGACCAGTAACTGCTCAGAGGAGTTGTAAGTAACTTTAATCAACTCTTCAATATAATAGATCTGCCGTTGGCAATATTTTAGTTGAAGCAAGGCGGCGATTCTATTCCATTCTATTGCGGCTGAAGGTCGATATACTCGCATGTACAAAATATAATAAATTTTACAATTATAAAATTTATACAATACTCACATGCATATTTGCGACATAGGTCGCGTTTCCACTACGACTTAAAATGGTCAGAAATCGTCCGGTAATTGCTATTTGCTCAGATAAAATACTTAAATAGTCTTGATTATTAATCCGGCCATGAAAGGA
>NC_068989.1:7965686-7966658 GCF_001194135.2 Octopus bimaculoides
GTGTGTGTGTGTGCAATTGCAAAGATGGTACTATATATCGCCGGTTACGGATAAAAACGCCTACGGCCACCTAAGCACGTCTAATTGAACACACGTGAGCACAAACGCACATATTACATGCGCCTATACATACATTTATGCTTACACACACGCACACACACACACACACACACACACACACACACATATATATATATATATATACAAAGACATATGCGGGCTCGGCTAAGCCTACGTGAGACTATATCATTCTGCATTGTACACACACAACGGTAGTCCTTTTTAGACAGTATACATACATACATACATACATACATGCACACATACATACATACATACATACATACATACATACATAAATACATAAATACATAGAGGAGGGCCCCCACACATACATTTACGCACTACATTAATTATTAATTACACACACACACATATATACATACTAAAGTATGTACGTTAATAGACCTACGTTTATACATAAATAGCAAGGAACAAATATATGGAAATATACAGAAGCAGAAATGAATATATATTTACTCAGTAATGTATGCACATAAATTAGTTTCTTACCTACACACATATACATATATGCAAATATACAGTAATACATACATATACTTCCACATACGTTATAGGCGCCTATACAATTAGACGTCTGGTTATAGACATATTCACACATGCATACAGACACACGCACCTATATGTATACACAGACAGAAAATCACTTGCAAAGTCACACAGACATACACATATACCCAGAGATACATATGCACACACAAACACACACAGCTATATATAACCCATATACTTGCAGCGTCTACGTGCATATAACCACACCCATACATATTTACATACATATATTTATATATTAATATTATACATAGATATATGCATAATCCAGAAATAGGGACACGAATTTCTATATATATATATATATATATATATATATATATATATATATATATATAT
>NC_068989.1:7969099-7970068 GCF_001194135.2 Octopus bimaculoides
CCACCACCACCACCACCACCACTGATATAATCGTAATTTATACCATCTGAAACATATTTGTAGAAAATTTCGTTTAAAAATATCCATTTTCTTAAAAACTTATGAGGAAACAAATTCGAGGGAACACACGTTTATAGTCATGCTGAGCATCAACAGAGATGTTAGAAAAAATATTATCGCGCTGTAAAAATAACTATGTCGCAACGAATTTATCTATTTTGTGATTTTCAGTTAAAAAAGAAACCTATAAACCACATTTTGAGAAAAAAACAATTCAAACTGGAATTTATAAGAATTTTCTACACATGATAGACTTTAATAATTGCTTTCTTATAGTAAAAGTTACATACTTCAAACTAATGAACTATCAGCTTTATTATTGCCCTTATACTAACTTTCCCCTAGCTAACTTTTGTCTTTTTAATTTCTTTCTTGAAATTATTTACACTATTTTTAATTCAGTGGTATCCTCTTGTTTTTTTAAAATCTTTTTCGTTAATTACTTTATTAAAATATGATTACTATATTATATATAACTCTACTTCAACAGGTATCGGATTATGCGGTTATGCTGGGCAGAAAATCCTCAAAAACGACCGACATTCACACAACTACGTCACCTACTGGAATATTTACTATCCAAAGACTGTAACTATTTGGAACTGGACAATATCAATGTGCCTTTAGCAGCTTCAGAAAACAGCAGTCCGCCTCAGTCTTTTGAAATCGATTTAGCCCCACCCCTACCTGAAAGACGTCAAATCCCCGAAATACCAGCAGACACCTCCCCAGAAGAGCTGTCAACAGAATTTCTCATCAGACGTGTGTACTCACAATAAGACATATGTTGTTATGAAGACTGAGAAAATGGAATGTATCCATTATTTCCACTGGGTTTGATCTAAATAACTGCCAAGAACAAAGGAGGAAAAAAAAAAGAAAGAAAATTACAGAAAAAAAAAAAAAAAA
>NC_068989.1:7970279-7977943 GCF_001194135.2 Octopus bimaculoides
TGTGTGTGTGTGTGTGTGTGTGTGTGTGTGTGTGTGTGTGTGTGTGTGTACATGCACACGTGCGCACAATGTTGCCGAAAAGGAAAGAAACGTACTCAATACATGATGTGAAGTTAATATCTCGAATGTATCTCGAAGTTGCCTATTCTAAATTCAGGTGACGTAGAATGAAGTGAACCACCAGCTGATTCAATACATACATACATACATACATACATACATACACCGGATTTTACAGAAGATTTGCCAAAGATACATTCATTGGCACGCACGATTGTACGTAAATATAGGCATGTGTACACACACACACGCACACACACACGCACACACACACACACACACACGCACGCGTAAACTGCATAAAACGAAACCTGTTTAGCTGTTCTCAACAATTGACAGAAATCCAATTCTCCGATTTTTCGAAATTATTTTTCCTCATTTATCATCATTAATTATTAACAGCGATAACAACACCAACACCATCAATAATAATAATAATAATAATAATAATAATAATAATGATAACAGCAGTGATTATTCCAACATAACCTCATTCCCAGTGACACCAACAAAACAAAACAATTAGTTTCTCCCACATTATTTAAATTATATTGTTGTTAATTACATTTCTTAATTAATTACATCTTAATTCTATGTACACTCTACATATCCGGATATATATATTTTTATTATATATATATACATTTTATATTTCGGTGATGTAGAAAAAGTCTGTTCTTTATTTTATTTTATTTTTTTTTCCTTTTTTTTTTTTTTTTTTTCTCAAGAGAAGATACAAAAATATTCTCTACGTAACAATTTTTTTTTTTTTTCGTATAATGTGTTTTATGTGTACCGAAATACGGCAAAAGAAATACAAAGGTGATCCCCTCTCCCATAGCCCTATCGCGGACATTAGAGACGAGAACGAAACCAAAATTAATTATCAAATAAATACCAATTAAGTGAACAAACAAAAAGAGATTTTTTAAAATCCAAAATGGACGAGCCGAGAACTGACTTGCCCTCTTACGTACTCTGACACCAACTCTGACTTCTTAGACATCTTATTACCACATGGTTCTCTAGATTGTGTCCTTACCTTGGTTATTTGTACACGATCTCTACCCACGGTAGAGATCTTAAGGTTCTTTGTACAATAAGGTCTTAATAAGATCATATATTTTATGACCTTTCTACGTTATGATCTTTCTGTAGTTCGTTCTTGAGTGTATGATCTTACATTAGCTCTTTGCACAAGGCGATCTTAACCACAGTTCTATATCGTACAGATAGCTTTGTACTTACTCGTAATGATCTTACCATAGCTCTTTGCAATGTATGATCTTCCCACAGTTCTATGTAATGCTATCTCAGCACAAACGTTTGTACATTACGGTCCGACTGTTGTTCTTAATACGGTATGACCTTAATAACGGTCTTTGCAAAACATTATCTTAACACTGGTATGTGTACAGCATGGTCTTATCACAGTTCTATGTACTTTATGATCTTACCGTATAGCAAGAACTTACCACAGATATTTATAAAGTATGTTTTTTTTTTAATACTGACCTTTATATTTTGTGATCTTAATGCTTTTTACAGTATGACCTAAAAGTTCATTGTACAATACGAGCTTAGCATATATGCATAGAGTGTAACCTTACCATATTTATTTCTACATAATGGTCTTACCAGAGCAGTTCTTTGCACAATATAAGTATACCACGGCGCTTTGGTTAACACGGTCTGATTTTACAAAATATCTATATGCTTCAATGTGGTATATGTAGTACGAATTTATCACATTTTAAAGCATTTGATATCAGACTATGATGAGGTGAATTCATCAAACCCGTGGTTACATATGTTGTTTTTAACATGCATTAAACTATGATGATAACGACGACAATGACAATGATAATACGATGATGATGATGATGAGAATAAAGATAAAAATTAACGTAATTATGATTGGTAATCTAATGAAATGAGCGTAAGAAGCATGCGCGCTCAAAAACACAAGATAAATAATATTAATAAAAAAAAGCGAAAATTATAGAGATCAAAAATTACACTATTTGTGTAACACGAATACGAAAAACTAACAGAAACATAAAAAAAGGTAAAAAGCAAAGATTTCAGTTGTTGATGTGGATGGACTGAACGAAAGAGAAGGTTTCTTTTGAGATAAATGTATATATGAATATCGTGTATAAGTCGCGTGCCTAATTTCATGTTAAATCTTGGTACAAAATGTTTTCCTTTCATAGTTTTAGTATTGTCACGTGTATAAGTCGTATCAAGTTTTTTTTTTTTCAGCTAAAATTAGTATAAAATAGTGTTATTTATACATGAATAAATAGTTTCAGCTTTGCCCCGGATATAAATTGCAGCCCAGACACTTTTTTTTTCATAGTTAGAATCAAATAAAAAGCCCGACTTATATACACGTAAATAGTTTCAGCTTTGCTCCGTATATTAGTTGCATCTCAATTTTCTCAGTTGAAATCAAATATAAAATAGATCGACTTATACACAAAGTAACTACGGTACGATGTGACTGATAATGAGACGTCGCTTTACAATATTTACTATCAATGGGTATTTAATTGTCCATTCGGTTACGATCACTTAAACTGGACCCTCACTTCCCTGCCTGACCAGATTTACTTACAGATGTTCAGGCTGGGTCCCATTTGAACCAATCTAAAAGGGCCTGTAATTAAATAGGGAAACAGATAATAGGTATACCTTTCTGTAGACTTGATGCATTTATATTTTATTTGTCATTATTAAGCATTTGAAGGCAGCGAGCTAATAGAATCGTCCTTACGTTCTGAGTTCAAATTCAGCCGAGGTTGATTTTGCCTTTCATCCTTTCGGAGGTCGATAAAATAAATACCAGTTGATCGCTGGAGTCGATGTAACCCACTTATCCCCAAACCCCGAAAGTGCTAGCTTGTGAAACCATTATTAAACATCTGAAGGGTGTTAGAGCGTCGTACAATATCGTACAAGGCCTTGTACAATATCTTCCGGCTCTTTACACCGAGTTCAAATTCTGCCGAGTCGGAGTCAATAAAATAAGTATCAGTTGAGCAGAGGGAAGGGTGATGTGATCGACTAGCCCTCACCTCACCCCCAAAAGCTTGAGGCCTTGTGCCAAAATTTGAAACAATTTATGTTACATTCCTGGCAAATTAACTCTTCAAAGAGATCTCTAGTTGAAGTTGGAGATTTTATGATTAAAAAATGAGCTTCCTTTCCAACAAGATTATAAAGAAATCATTGCAAATGAGAGAAATCGACCATGACTAAAATTATGGCTTTTTGATGGCCTTGGAATTTTAAATAAACACTAGGCTTCAGCTGCATGTTCTTAATGTAGCATTTCAAGCTAGATTCAAAAGTAGGAAGGGATGGGGTTCGCAGCATAAAGCAATGACGAAGACCGCCGCTGTTCTATATCAACAATTGGTTAGAAAGCCCTGGATGCCACATCTAGTAACCATACAGAAACTCAGGAATAGTAAATAAGAAAACGAATAATGACACGTTTCAATGAAAATTTTTGAACCAACAACCATTCGAATGAGCACCAAATGAAAATATATTTGTATATATTATACAAGTTATCCTTCAAATCATCGAGCATAAACCGCTGTGCAACATCTACAAGGAACTCAATAGTCGTTTGACTAGAGTATGTGTGTGTGTGTGTGTGTGTGTCTGTTTTTTTATGTATATATGACAGATGTGTGTATATGTAGATATCCATCTACCCTTCCATCTATCCATCCATCCATCCATCCATCCATCCATTCATCCATCCTCTCTGCTCACTATTCCTGGGAGAGTCGTGGCGGTTCTCGGGTACTTCCTCCGTAGGGTCTAACAGTCGCAATCATCATTACACTTTCCGGCTCCATTCCCAAGTGTGACTAACTGAGATTATGGATATTAACCAACCATCTCATTCTTGGTCTACCCCTAAGTTTCCTACCTATTGGCTCGGTTTGATGAATCTGTGCTGCTGTTCTTTCCTGACCTCTCAGAGCATATATGTATATATGCATATGGAGAGAGAAAACAGAACAAAACAAAACATAAGACTTTTTTTATAAGACATTTAGTTACATCGGCTTACGTGCATTTCATTAACATAAGGTGATAATTAGTTATATACTGTATATTGCATAATCAAAACAATGTCAAATCGTCAGAGACGTGTAACATATATACGTAATATTACTGGCTTGAAACTGTCGTAGAAGTACTATTGGACGTATGTAACGTATGTCCAGTAGCACTTTGGTGTCAGATAGGGGACATAATTTACCAAAAAAATAGAGGGTGAGTAGACAGGAGAATGTTATTAGAACGTCCATGAAATAGATGTCTGGTCATTTTCCGATTGACAGTTTTATTGTTTCGTCTTAGGATTTACTTCGCTTGGGTGTTTATTTGGCTTAGACTGGCATAAACTATTTGGCGACGAATACATAGATGTTTTCGTGTGTACGCGCGCGTGTGTGTGGTATCATAAATATATTTATCTACACATACAAGCATACACTTACAACATACTTGTACATATGTGTATGTGCGTGTGTTGAATAGTGTTGAATGAATGAGAGTAGTGCTCAATACATGTTATAGAGTGTATAGGCAACTGATACTGAATGCTTGCTTCATGAATCGAGTTGCATGCCATTGCAATCTTCAAGCGTTGTCGCCTGAAGATCGCAATGATGTACACACACCACACACACAAAAATTCACATATATATATACACATACATGTACATATACATATACATACACACATCTGTATATAGATACATATATGCATGCTTACACACACATACTCGCACACACATGCACGCATATACACATATACATACAACTGCCCATTTGTCATATATTTATTAAATCCATTTCTTCTATAAACAGCATTGGTTCATAAAATCATCACATAAAATTTCTCCGTTTTCCTTCCTCTCTTCTCTGATTCAATTCTTAAACGAACTGACTTATACAAATCACTCTGGGTTAGATGCGGTGAACTAAGGCAGGTATAGGACTAGAAGAGAGTAATCAGTCCTTAAAAATCCTTACACTAAATACATATTCTGTGCCTTCTTCGGGAAATTTCAATCTCGTGCTTAACGAGTTCAAGTAACAAAGGTTCAGAAATCACGTATGTTGACACCTTAATCAATTTAACAAGAATTGCGTTCTCTCTACCTCTCTCTCTCTGTATCTCTATCTCTCTCTTTATCTCTCTCTCTCTCTCTCTCTCACTCTATCTCTGTATCTCTCTCTTTCTCTCTGTCGGCTTGTGTGTGTGGGGGGAGCTTGAATGTAAGAAATAGGAGCACAATTTCTTCTTAAAACAAGCGAGAACATTGGACTAATAGACTATCCTTGGGTGGTCTCTTGTTGGCACCCTGTGCTATACGTGGAGTTAAAGAAGGAGCGAGGAGGAGGAGGAGGAGGAGGAGGAGGGGGAAGAAGAAGAAGAAGAAGAAGAAGAAGAAGGAGGAGGAGGAGGAGGGGGAAGAAGAAGAAGAAGAAGAAGAAGAAGAAGAAGGAGGAGGAGGAGGAGGAGGAAGAAGAAGAAGAAGAAGAAGAAGAAGAAGAAGAAGAAGAAGAAATGGAAAATGTTGGAATGGTCTGCGTTGGAATGCCTTTGACCATCAATATGCTAATGCTAGATCAGACATTTGTGCGTCAGTATTTATGTAAGCATTAAATCTCCGTAAAGAAACGTTGGTCTCAGAAACATCCAGTGTTCTGGTGCCTTAAACACGGCGAAGGTAAACTGCGATGACTCTTGAAATCTCCTCAGGTACATAAAACTTTTTCTATTTCCAATAAGAAATGGTCGTTAGAGACAGAGCAAGAGAAATTATTGCCTTTAATGGACAAAACACTTTTGTAATCGTTAGGGCCAGATTTCCGGTTTAAAGATATCTTTCTCCCTTCCACCGGCGCTGTTATTCTTTCTGTCTTTTAACTAATATTTTTTACTTGTTTCAGTGGCCATGCTGGGGTACCGTCTCGGAGGGTCTAATCGAATAAATCGACCCCAGCATTAATTTTTGTTGAAGTCTGAAACTTGTGTCAGTCCCTTTTTGCCAAACTGCTAGCTTACGAGGACATGGTGGGGGACAAACACAAACAGTAAGCACACACACATACACAAACACACACACACATACACAAACACACACACACACACACACATATATATATGCGAAGGGCTTCTTTCAGTTTCCATCTACCAAATCCACTCACAAGGCTTTGGTCGGCCCGGTGTTATAGCAGAAGACACTTGCCCAAGGTACCACGCAGTGGGACTGAACCCGGAACCATGTGGTGGGAAGCAAATGTATTATATTACCACGCAGCCACTCTTGTACCTCATAGATAAAAAGAAATTATCTCTTTGCAATCTTTATTTTAATTAAATTCTTATATGCTAATTAGCTAATTAGTTACAAATAGTTTTATGTATAACATACTGGAAACAAGCTAACGAGAAATCCGCTACATGGTTGCTCGAAATAGCAGCGAAATCTCTCTGAAATCACTCCCTATTGCAGCAGCGTAGCGAGGAGGAGCAGCCCGCTCCGGGTGACGCTTTAATGAAAGCGGCACTTATGGGTCCGTTGTGTATACATGTATTGTCTTCTAGGAGGACGTTGGCAAACTCAAGATCTACCCTAGACGGTACATGTTCTAGCTATGGTGAAATGTTACAGTTTAAATAAGGGAAAAAGAATGCGGTGAATAACGTAGCCTTACTGAAAAAGAACGATGTGGTGGCCACGGCTGGAATATTCTTGATCATGAGTCAACTCGACCGGGGCTAAACAGCAACATTCTACATACACTGTGGATTTATTTAAACCGTCGTCGTCGTCGTCATCATCATCATCATCATCATCATCATCATCATCATCATCATCACCACCATCTTCATCACGGAGGGACCTTCACCGAAACTGCCTTTAAAACAGACTAAATAATTATGGAAACGTTTCCAAAATACACACCGATATTGAATTCGTCGAAAAAGAAATGCGTTCTATGCTTCCATATTTATATATACTGACCACCATTCACTGTGAACACTTGGTTACATATTCAATGAGAAAATAGTTAAGTAATAATAATAAAAATATTAATAATTTCATATACATACATACATATATATATATATATATGTGTGTGTGTGTGTGTGTGTGTGTGTGTGTGTGTGTGTGTGTGTGCATACACTGTGAAGTTTGACTCATAACCAAAGGTCAAGCACAATAAAATGTCCCATCCACATTCCACTCCCATACCTCGTGCAATACAACATGTGGGGCATCAAATCAGAAAGATTAACAACATAATATGTTTCAGCAAACAATTGTGTAATCCTTGCAGTAATTTGCCGAAACGCGCGTATGTTTTATAAAGCATAAAATACCACATATGCTTTCTGTATTTTATTGACACCACACACACACACACACACACGCGCCAGCAAGCAAAAAAATATCTACTAGAAGAACTTCCGGCTGCCCTCTCGTGTTCAAAAATGGCAAGGATACATTGTATATTGTGGACCTAGATACACAAGGCTGGCGAAACTTTTGATGGAGGCA
>NC_068989.1:7979208-7980185 GCF_001194135.2 Octopus bimaculoides
ATATATATATATATATATATATATATATATATATATATATATAATATATGTATGTATGTATATATACGTGTGTGTGTGTACATACATACATACATACATACATACATAAATTCATCACCAGGTATGTGCGTGTACGTCGTGTTTTTGTGTGTGTGTGTGTGTGTGTGTGTGTGTGTGCTTGTATGTATATAATTTTATTAAAAATTGTGACAGTTACAAAAGAATGCAATATCAGCGGTTTATTTAGCTTACACGTGTTTCGAATAATTTAGCACCATATAACAGTTTGCATATTTAATTGAACCTTGATTTTATCGATTAATTAACCAGAACTACAAACCTTCTAACTGCCAACTATTAATATGCTGTATATATTGTTGTTAACATCCTTTTGTCTCGGCAGACAATGCAGTTGTGCATAAACTAACCCAGTCTGGTTTTTACATTTCATGTCATCTCCAGTTTTGCGCAGGCCTGGGCTACATGTAAGAAAATCCAAGGTAGCCCAATCGTCAGGATTCCTCTCTCGACCTTGCTGACGTAGTCCAAAGGAGTGTAGAGCATTACGTTTGGCACCAGCTTGGTTGCAGGAGCTGCCGGAAGAGTGTCGAGTCAAACACTAAACTGCCTACGGGGCTCCACTCCGGATTTCTTTGAAGGTTGTCTCCTTTCCGTAACCCTGGATAGGAGCCCGTACCGGGTACTGTCAGCCGGAGCCAGCAACAACAACAACAACAACAATATATATTTATTTATTTATATATATATACTTGCCAACACACATACATAAATATATGTCTGTACGAATACACATACACACACACACGTATTTTATTTTCCGGTTATCTTCGGACTTTAAATTATTCGTTAATTTTTGACCAATGACATTTCTTGAGACCAACAACACTTCGCCATGTTTAACCGTTTTCCGTTTTGCGGGGACATCACCAAAAAAAAAAAAAAAAAAAAAAAAAAAA
>NC_068989.1:7981106-7982773 GCF_001194135.2 Octopus bimaculoides
TCTTCTTCTTCTTCTTCTTCTTCTTCTTCTTCTTCTTCTTCTTCTTCTTCTTCTTCTTCTGCTTCTTCTTCTTTTTCAAAGGCTTTCAAACAGTATTACGTTTGGGGATTTCTCCCACCTGAATTGCACAGTTGCCACTTTTGTTTCAGTCAACCACTAATTGATCAGACGACGCTTATTGTCAACAAAATACAATATAAAATTTTAAACTCTATAATATTAGCGTTAAAAATAACTTGCTAAAGGGAGACAACTGCAGAGCCTATATTCAAATTATTTCCCTTGGTTTAACTTCAGTTCGATACTGTTTACTCGCTCGTCAATGTCGTCGCCTCTGTGTTGGTATCCGAGAATTTTGCTTTTTCTTTGTTGAACACTTCCTTTATGGTGATGCCACCAATGACTGTAGACCAATTCTTGCATAGAAAAGTTGATGGCATTGACTGCATGGCAATGTTGGTGGAGAACGAGATAGATTTTGTCGAACTTTTCTCTCCTATCGTTCGATTTCTTCCTTTTCTCTTCGGGGGGATTCGAAGTTTTTAGTTCCGATGGTGATGGAACACCGCCGCTTGGTATAGTCACAGGCTTGTGTTTCAAACGATTTAGGCTCAATTCCAGCGGCTTTCAGTATTGCTTTGCTCTTTTCCCTGATGTGAGCTCGCTGAATAACACTTGTGGAAACCTTGACGCTTCTAATGGACTTCATGGTATTCACAAGTAAACAAACTTGCGGTCAAAACGAAAGCTACTGCCAAATGTTTATGCTATCTTATTTGTATTTTTATCCATTTTTACTTACCCATGTGCCATGCTGCGCGACACCAAAGACCTAATCTAGTTTTCTGTGCCTTAAGCGGTTCGGATAATCTTCCAATTAAAAACAAAACAAAATCACCCAGTACCAATAACATGTATATAATATTTTCTATATAAATACGATGTCTTAGATTTTGCGGGAAGGAGATTACATCGACCCCATTACTCGACTGGTACTTATTTTATTGAATCTAGAAAGATGAAAGGCAAAGTCGACCTCGGCGGAACTCGAATTCAGAACGTAAAGCCAGGAAAAATGCCGCCAAGCAGTTTGTCCGGCATGCTAACGATTCCGACAGCTCATTGTCTATGTGTTATGCGTATAATAGGAACAGAAGCCGTCAGTCATCTAATGTTCCAAGTTGTCTGCAAAGTGGTGTGGTGTGGGGTATGGTGGTGTTGGGGTGTAGGGGAGACGAGAGTGGGGGAAGTAAGGGTGAGGTCTAAAGGATGGGGTTGGGTTAGGATGGGATGTATAGGGATGGTGGGGTTGGAATGTGTAGGATGGGGGTAGCGAGGGAAGGGTGACGATGAAGGCAGAGGGTGAAAAGCAGAAGGTGGGTAGGAGTGAATAGAGGAAGTAGGTGCCAGAGCAAGAGAGGAGAGGTGGGTGTGAGGAAGTAGGTGTGATAGGAAGAGAGGAGGGTTAGATGAAGAGCGGAGGAGAGTTGAGCCCATGTGGCGTAAAGGAGCGAAGAGAGAAGATTAATCTCTGCTCACGGCGAAGACGGAAGTCCTGATGGCCCCGAAAATATACATATGTACGTACGTCTAAATGCTCTTACTCATCTACACTTATACAAAATAAACTCTCGCACACATGTAGATACACGAAGCTATGTATATAT
>NC_068989.1:7983348-7983953 GCF_001194135.2 Octopus bimaculoides
TATATATATATATATATATATATATATATATATATATATATATCGAACAATATTCGTTGGTTGTTAGTAATGTGTGGTTATATACGTATAGAGAAAGACACTTCAATTACCCGACAGTCAAAAGATCTATCTACAATGGTTTCAGTGTATTTCGTAATTGCAGAATATCTAAACTGGATTTGGCAGTCAAACTTCAATCGTCCCTTAACCATACTGGTTGATAAAATATCTCCATGTTGTCTCGGTGTGAATAAACAAGAGATAATCCACATAAATCCAACGCTGATCTCTACTGAAACTTCCTAGATAATAGATAAAAGGCAATGAGGAGTGCCTTTTGCTAAGCATAAACGACTATTGTTACATCACAAGAGAAACATTGCAAAATAGTAAACCCTCTTACATTTCATCGTTTATGCAAATCATATAATCTCTATGTAAATGATAAACCAGTATTTCTGATTGAAAAGCAATGAACGAAAATTTCCATAATGTTGGAAAACGAGATTTTTGTTATAAACAAAGAATAAAATATATGTGACGAATAAAGCTATAATACATACTGTTATATGGACTGTTAGATATGTAATTCGTCTGACGTTCCG
>NC_068989.1:7984053-7985236 GCF_001194135.2 Octopus bimaculoides
CGGATCATCTGGAACCCTTGACGTCGTAAGCGACGGAGTGCCAACAACAATGGGTTGAACGGTCTGGGCGGCCATGTGTGGGTGTGCATTGTCATGCAGCAACAAAGCTTTCTTAGGTAACAGGTATCGGCGTTTGGTTTGTTGGTCAGCAAAGCACTGTATCTTGTATTGTTGATCGTACACCCCTTTTCCGGGTAGTCTTTCAGTATAGCCCCTTTTGAGTCCCAGATATAGGTTAGCATCACATTTCCCCCAGAAGACTGAGTCTTGAATTTCTTCGTCGCTGGCGAGCCAGGATGATTCCACTTCCATACTTTGTCTTATAGATTCTGCCACGTAATGATGGACCCACGTTTCATCGTCTGTGACTATTCTACTCAAAAATTTATATAATATTTGAGTGAGTGTATATGTGTTGTGTGTGTATTTAGAAAAATACACAGAAAATAGAATTACAGACACACGTGCATTTACACATACATATGTATATAAAACAGACACACTTAAAAAGGAAGGAAGCGGGCTTTGACATAGAAAACCGCATTCGATACAGACTATAAATGTATAAATGTATACACACACACACCGAGTTGAAGAACTGTTTGATTTTTTTCAACTTTTTGTACCCTTTTTATATATAGAATACTACAATTAGCCGTCATTTTTGTCGGCATGGGAACCAGCTAGTCAATAATAAAATTTCTATGAAACGTGATAGAAAAATAAATATTTATATAAGAAATCAATGAACGTGTCTTAATTTAACGAAGACACAATTCCGTCGATTACCTCAGTTATCTCCCTTGCACTGAAAATATTGGAAACTTAGCTATACTTGCTATTATAATTCCTTCAGTTTTAGAATGCGTTATATCACTGGTTCTCAGTTAGGATCCATACGGCCCCTGATTTTTGGGGTCCACACAACAAAATAGTAAACCAGGGATCCACAATAGTATTTTAAGGACCCCTGAAAAAATTTTGCTTTTGACATATGTTTTGCAAGAAACATTTAGATTTCTTTCTGCTTACCAACCAGATGGTTCCGGGTTCAGTCCCATTGCGTGGCACCTTGGGCAAGTGTCTTCTACTATAGCCTCGGGCCGACCAAAGCCTTGTGAGTGGATTTGGTAGACGGAAACTGAAAGAAGCCCGTCGTATATATGTATATATATATATATAT
>NC_068989.1:7990824-7995404 GCF_001194135.2 Octopus bimaculoides
TGGGAAGGGGGGGGGGATTTGTTAGTGTCACTACGTCTGCGTCACCCAACGCGGCTTGGCTACCATGGCAACCAGTGTTGGTTTGTTTACGTTCCCGTACTTAGCGTTTCGGCAAAAAAAAGGGCCGGTATCTAAATACGTGACTTAAAAAAAAAAAAAAAAATCAAAGTAATCGGATCAATTAAATCTGATTAAATCTCTTCAAGGCGGTGCCCCAGCATGGCCGTAATCCAATGATTGAAGCAAATAAAAGATAAGAGAAGAGACGCTTAAAACAAATAGATCCAAAGAAATTACGCTTTTTTTTCTTTTTCAGCGCGCTAGTTAATTAATTTCCGACGCTATTGTACATGAATGCCATTAAGGAATAACAAAAGTAAAAGAAAAGTAAGCGTTAACTGCATGGCATGAGAAGCATTTGGTTTGGTCATGTTTGGAATACTTAAAATGATCGGAACGGTGACGTTTGGAACGTTTCTAAGAGACAGACAAGTCATAGTTGGAACGCTTGTATAAAGGCAGAATAATGTTATTCTTCTGTTAATCCACAGTTGAACGAAGGGTGTTTTAATTTAAAAAATTATTTTTTCTGGCATCTTTAAACTGCGTGACGGTCTATAAAATGTCTCACGTTGGTAGGAAGGCTATATATGTCGATGTATGATAAGCATTTTATTTATTTGTTAAGAATTAACACTATTGATAGTTTTATTGCTATAAAACGCGGTGCTGCGAGCAAGCAGAATGGTTTACCACGCCGGATAAAATGCTTTAGCGGCATTTATTACGGCTTTACATTTTCAGTTCAAATAACATCGATGCCGATAAAAAAAAAAAAAATTTTTAAGCACCAGTTGAGCACAGGGATCGATATAATAAAATTTCATGTCTTTGTACCTTTAAAAAAAAAAATAAATATTTCGCGTGAGGACCGGATAATACAGTTGTCTACCCATGACACGCTTTAAAATCTACGCATGTAGTTCCAAGTTGACACTAGATGTCATGGTTGTAGCGAAAAGTAATTTGAAAGGTGAGTATTCCTTTCTTTCGTTGTTATTCGTTTTCACCTTTTTTTCTGTTGATTTCTATAAATAGTTGTTACAATGTTTCATTAATAACAATAATAGTAATTCATAACAAAGACCGATGTTTTTATACCACATGTATATGACATAAAAAAAAGCGACTTTGACGTAAATTAGGGTATGTTTAGTGCATCTGAGTGCTGCTTGATTTGCCCGAAATAACTGCCAGGTCTTTCTCAAATGACTCCGATTGATTAAAAAAGAGAACACCTTTAGGTAATGTAGTGATAGATATCTCTAGACATGATGGTTACGGCTGAAATTCCGTTTAAGGGACAAAAAAGAAAAGCAAAAAAAGGTGTTACTTTTCTATTTCTTTTGAATGAACCTGGTGGTGACGTGGTTTTCCTAATACTAACTTAGAAATTTCCCAACATCTCGAGACTAAATTATTTTTTTACGGCATTTGAAGTTTAGTTACACTTTGTTTATTTTGCTGTAATCACTGCCAAACCTACAGTATGTTTCCATATATGGAAATAAAAGGTGTACATTAAAAAGGATGTATTATCTGCAGAGTAAAATGAATAAAAACGGTATACTATACATGGTGAGGTTCTTAACATACACAGCCATAAAATGTGTGTAAAAATTGGCGAGTTACAAAAGCTGATAAAAGACAGCAACTACTTGAAAACTCTAGGATTGAAAAGGAAACGTGTCCACCTGAATATCACTTCGTGACTTTGGACAAGTAGAAGCGGAAAGATATTGTTATTGTAGGAGTGGAGCAGTACATGCGCCCTTTAAAGGAATAGAGGCTCTTTAATGCGTTCCTCTCACATACATATCTATCAATCTATCTATCTATCTATGTTACAGCGGCGGTAAAGAATACGCACCCGCCGCTAACCCCAACCGTCGAAAACGGGTGGTGTGCATATTCTTTACCTTCACCTATGTTACATTGTATTATAGTTATTTATTAAGTATTTCTGTGTCATTAAAATATCAGTTTACATTTTATTATCTGTTAGTTTAATTTATTTCGTATAAATTATATTTTCCTCTATAAATGTCATTCTCCATATCCCGTATAATTAGATAAGATTTTTTTAATGCGGCATTCAAACATGTACATTAAAATATCCACCTCGTCTTCCCTTTCTGTGTTATGGTCGATATTTTGTAATAATAAGTCGTAAATGATTTGATTCCTCAGTTTATATCTCAATATTTCTTTACTTCTTTTTGTTTACTTGTAATTCAACGATAGTTTTGTAACCGCGATGTCCCTTCATTGCAATAGTCAAATCCCGTCCGTGTTTTAAACCGTGTAATAAAGCAACATTTACTGAGATACCGCTTTTACTCCATTAGTCACTCACGAATAAACACTAGCCTGACTGCTGCGGCCATGAACTTTTGTTGTCAGTCCCACAACAAGCCTAATCGAACACAATTCATAACTACCTCACCCTTTTTGTCATTGTGTACGTTGATACTATTTAATGCGTTCTAAAGTGTTCGCTGTTGACAAAAGAGAGAAACTTGAGTTACCTCTGGGTGTATGCCAGTAGTGTTCGCATGTGTATGTATGTGCCCATCATCAGTGTCTGTTCCAATCTCTCTTTCTGTCTACTGAACGCGCGCTTTTACCATTCCCTTTCCACAGCATAATTTTTTTTTACACCACAGGAAACTGTTAACATTTTAATATATTTTAATATATATATTTTATGTGTGTGTCCGTGTGTATGTATCCTCATCAGTTAACGTCCGTTTTCTTTGATGGCAAGGGTTGGACGGATTAACCAGAGCTGACAAGGTGTAGGCTCCAATTGTCTGTTTTGGCAGGCTTTCTACAGCTGGACACCCTTCCTAATGCCATCCACTTAACAAGGTGTATTAGATGCTTTTTACGTGGCACCAGCACGGGTGCTTTTTTTAAAAATTTAGATCCAATACAGATGCTTCTTGAGTGGCACCAGCACTAGTGGGGTTGCCAATATGCATATACAGGGTGTGGTGAATAGACTGTCGTCTAAATTACACAAACATGAAAAGAACACTGACATCTCATTTTAACTGATATATTTACCAAAATTACATAAAAATTTCTTGAAATACTAAAGAGTAAATTTATTCAATAAAATCGCCATTGGTTTCAAACACAACCTCAAGACGACTTAATAAACTCCTGCAACTCTTCTGGATTGTCTCCTTGTTTAAGTTTGTCAATGCTGCCATAATTGTTGCCCTTAGTTCATCTTTGGTGTTACAAGGAAGGCTGTACCAGATTCCAGTTTGATTTGGCATGATTTCTATGGCTGGATGCCCTTCCTAATGTAAACCACTCCAAGAGTGTAATGAGTGATTTTACATGCCAGTGGCACAGGTGTCATTTGAGTGATACCAGTATCTGCCACGACTGTGATTTTACTTCTTCTCAAGCATGATATAATACCAAAGGTCTCGGTCATTTGACATTTGCCTTTGTGAGTCCTAACACTTAAAAGGAGCTTTTCACATGCCACCAGCATTGACCACTTTGCCTCTGTGAGGTGCTTTAAGCAAAGACGAACTGGAAATGTGAAATGTTAAAAAGCATTGATATTTTAATATTTCGGCTGTTTCATAATTTTCTCCTGATGACATAAATAATATTTGATGGTGGATATGCAATATATTCACAACACCTACACATTATACACATGTATGTTCTCAATGAAATCCATTCATTCATTTTATGTCATGTAAAGAAAATTCTAAAGATTTTATAAAATAATTTTAACATTTTGAAAGGTAATCATTTAAAACAAGCCAACCAAGTTATTCTTAGGTCCACCTTAAGAAGATAGCTAAATATGCAAGAAAAAAAAAACCCCAAAAGAATTTGAATATCAACAAAGTAAAGTATTCAAGTGTGAATGTTCATGCAAAGGGCAGGTACAAATCCTCTGCACAAGTTAATCAAACTAGACTACCTTCCATTCGACACACATTCAAATATATTATTGATAAACACAACTATATACTCAGTCACACCTGTGCATATACACAGTTATAAATGCGTGTATATACATACATGTCCACATATACCTATGTACACACACTGACGCACACACATATAAAATACATCTACCTATACACATACAAATCTCTCAAGACATAGACACTACACTAAGTAAACACATTTAGCAGCATAAATATCATACACCTCCTATCTGTGCCGGTGCTCAAAATGTATGTTAAATGAATATGTATATATATATATATATATACTCTTTTACTTGTTTCAGTCATTTGACTGCGGCCATGCTGGAGCACTGCCTTTAGTCGAGCAAATCGATCCCAGGACTTATTCTTTGGAAGCCTAGTATTCCATCAGTCTCTTTTGCCGAACTGCTAAGTTACGGGGACGTAAACACACCAGCATCGGTTGTCAAGCGATGGGGGGACAAACACAGACACACATGCATATATATATATATATACACATATACGACGGGCTTCTTTCAGTTTCCGTCTACCAAATCCACTCACTTGACT
>NC_068989.1:7995703-8003920 GCF_001194135.2 Octopus bimaculoides
ATATATATATATATATATATATATATATAAAAATTAAACAATGGGGTAAAAAATTGGATATTAATTAATATCAATTTAATACCAGGTAACTAGCACATTAAAAGAATCAGGGAGATTCAGAAAAAAATATCTGAGATCTCAAAGGATTATTGTATATGTATATATAAAAATATATACGAGTATATATACAGGAGGCCACTAGGTGGACTGGTAATGTGCTAGAAAGCTGCTTATTAATTAGATATGAAACAGTTATTAAAAGAAAAGGTTTCCTTTGACAAAAATTATTGTCAGCGGGCAGTTTTGCTCAATTGGTAGAGTACTCAGCCGGTAATTTATGGGTCTAAGTTCAAGTCTTGTGGCTTGCTGCTGACAATTTTTTTCAACACATAAGGGTAAAATACTCAATCTTTCTGCTGTTTTCATGGCTATACTGCATTCAAAATATTACTTTCTTGTATATATTTTAATAGTTTGCTTAGGCGTAGCAAGACTAATAACCTGGTGTAGAAGTCGAAATGCACAGACAATGTTAGATAAGTGTAGATTGGTAATAAGAACAAAGAGATAACAAAAGAATAAATGATTATCTTAAGAACATCATTAGCTTACAGCTGTTTCTGCTGTGAGATGTGGTCTATTCTTAGTTGAGTACCCGCATAACATCATATAGCATCAACAGAGCCTCGAATATAAAATGCACTTTATTTGGGAAAATTACACCTCATATTCAAAGCTCTGATGAAGCTATAGAATGTTATCCAGGTACTCAACTAAGAGTGCACTGCATCTTATTGCAGAAACAGTTGTAAGCTAATGAAGTTCATAACATAACTTTTGTTTTCTCCAGTGTCATCTCAAGTTACGTTGCACATATGCAATGTAACTTGATATACACGCACATATATAAGGCCTGCATTCAGTTTCTGAACCAAGGCTGCATGTTGTGTTCCTGAGCAATGTATTCAATTTCATGTTGCTCTACTGTACTTTGTTGAAAATGAGTACCAGCCGAGTACTAGTGCTTCCTTCTCTCCCTCCAGCTCTCACTCCCTGCAATTCAACCATTACATCTTTAACAATGGACTGTGTATTTGGAAGGACGGTGTCTGCAGAAGCTCTTGTATGGGCACAGTGGCTATCTGAATATTTGCACACCACATATCTCAATAACTTGCTCAGCAAGCATAAAATATGGACATTAAACAATGATGTTGATGATTCCCATTATTTTTCAGCAGATTACTGAATCAAGAGGCTTCTTAGTGTACTTGTGTTTTGTCAGTTGTTCAACCAACAAAACCACTTACTCATTCAATTATAGAGTATTCTACAAGCACTTCATCATCATCATCATCATCATTTAACGTCCATCTTCCATGGGTGGGACGATACCACAAGAGCTGGCCAGGCTGAAGTCTGCACCAAACATCTGTGACTGTTTTGGCAGGATTTTTACAGCTGGATGCCCTTCCTAACACCAACCACTCAGCATCTGCCTGACAACTATTTTCCATCTGGTGAGGTTTCACATAGTTTCCATCGCCACTATATCACTAACAGGTCTTGAACTGACCAAATGTTATTGCAGAAGGCTTACCCAAGGTGTGCATGGTGAGATGGAACTCAGGATCTTGTGTTTGCCAGCCAAACAGCCACACTGAATATATCATCACTGTTTTAAGGGTCCCCTTTTCCATGATTTCATGGATCAGACAGCATTCATTGAAGCAGATCTTTCACAGCAGTGCTGCTTGTTTACAAATGTCATACAGTGTCAAGCCAAGAAGACACACACACGCACACATACTCTTTTACTTGTTTAAGTCATTTGACTGTGGCCATGCTGGAGCACCGCCTTTAGTCGAGCAAATTGACCCCAGGACTTATTCTTTGTAAGCCTAGCACTTATTCTATCAGTCTCTTTTGCTGAACCACTAAGTTACAGGGACATAAACACACCAGCATCAGTTGTCAAAGCGATGGTTGGGGGGGGACAAACACAGACACACAAATACACGTACATACATGTATATATATATATATATATATATACATCATCATCATCATCATCATCATCATCATCATCGTTTAACGTCCGCTTTCCATGCTAACAACGGGCTTCTTTCAGTTTCCGTCTTCCAAATTCACTCACAAGGCTTTGGTTGGTCCGAGGCTATAGTAGAAGATACCTGCCCAAGGTACCATGCAGTGGGACTGAACCCGGAACCATGTGGTTGGTAAGCAAACTACTTACCACACAGCCACTCCTGCGCCTATATGTATACATGTGTTTGATAAGTGGAGGACTGAGGATTTGATGGGAATACTGGGGTTGGAGGAATTGGTGGAATGGTTGGCAAGGGTGAATGGAGTGAGGTGGTATGGGCATGTGTTGAGGAGGGTGATTACGTTTGAGGTAAATGGAGCGTGAAAGCGGGGTAGACCAAGGGAAAGGTGGAGGAGGAGATTGGGATGGTTGGTTTGAAAAAGGAGAACACCCAAACCTGGGCAAGATGGTGTGAGGTCGGTTGCTATGGCATTGAGGTAGATCCAGCCACCCCTGTTAACAGGGACAAAACCTGGATTTAAAACACTGCATGATGATGATGGGCTTCTCTCAGTTTTTGTCTTTCAAATCCACTCAAGTCTTCAGTTGGTTTGGGACTATAATAAAAGACATCCAAAGTACCATGCAGTGGGACTGAACTTGAAACCACTTGGTTGGGAAACTCACTTCTTAACCACACAGCTGTACCAGTCCCTACTTGTTTCTGTTATTGGACTGTAATCATGCTGAGTAAACTAAGTCTGTTTTTCCTAACTTGTCTATTCATGAACGGTCTGTTCTATGTTGTTCTGTCAAGGACTACACATTGAACCTTAGGTATAATTACAATGTCAGAAAATGTCACCAACATTGTGTTCACTAAAGTTTTCTAATATTAAAACTTTCTTTGTTAACTCTTTATATTATTATGGAGATGTACTTGCATAGCAAGTGACCTGATCTGAGACCGTGTGCTGAAACAAAAACAATTGCAGCATGGAAGATGTTTATAAGCCATTTAAAACACATACAAAAACCGTTAGATTCACTTCAACATTTAAACTTCATTTGCCAAAATATTTTCATCGCTTTGAGACCGCGACCTGATCACTGATAAAATTCTGTGCTGCATGGAATTTTGTCAGTGAACAGGTTGTGGTCTCAAAGCGATGAAAATATTTTGGCAAATTAAGTTTAAATGTTGAAGTGAATCTAACAGTTTTTGTGTGACTTTAAATAGCTTATAAACACCTTCCACACTGCAATTGTCTTTATGCTATCTGCATGTGGAATACTCGGCATGGAAGTGCCTGTAGAATACGCTATAATCCAGTGAGTAGTTTTGCTAATTGAATAATTGACAAAGGCATGGTGATGAGCTAACAGACTCGTTAGCATGCCAGGTGAAATGCCTAGTGGTATTTTGTTTGGCAATATGTTCTGAGTTCAATTTCTGTCATGGTTGATTTAGCTTTTCATCGTTTTGGGGTCAATAAAATAAGTACCAGCTGTACACTGAGGTCACTGTAATTGATTTAACTACTCTTAGCTACATTCTTTTACTTGTTTCAGTCAATAGACTATGGCCATGCTGGGGCACTGCCTTGAAGAATTATAGTTGAATAAATCGACCCAGGACTGCCATGTTGTGCTTGCAAACCATCTTCACTCCAAAGTACTGTTGCTGAATATCTCTCATTGTGAGATTTACAAACAATAATAACTTGTTCAGCCTGAGGAAACTACTCAAGTAACTTGGTAGACATCCTATTCAAGCCATCTTTCAAACGTATCAGAAATTTTACAAGAGACGACTTTGATATACTAAATCACCTGCAAACAGTCAGTGTAAAAACAGGTTTTATTTGTTGACTTATAAAAGTACACAAGATCAAACTGTAATATCAGGTTGAACAAAAATAAGCAGCGCTTTGAATTATGAAGAATTTGTACCGGATTTTTGCAGAGTTTTGAATTTTTTAAAACATCTTTTTGCAATTGTTTCATAAACTTGCCCAAAATGCATCAATAAATTAGCATTGATATATGATTTTACTGTTGTTAAAATCATCTGAAATGGAACTGTCAAAGCATGATATTTAAGCAACTTTGTTATTCAATTTCAAAAAAGGACGTAAAGCAGCTGAAACAGCTTGCGATATCAACGAAACATTTGGTGAGGAAATGACCAGTGAGTGGTCAGTTCAAAAATGGTTTAAACGATTTCACAGTGGAGACCTGAGCCTTGACGATTGTGAGCATAGTGGACGCCATCTGTCATCAATGATGGTCAATTAAAGACTGTCATTAAGAAGGATCCACGTAAAACCTGCCTTCAACCGTTTTCACATGATCGGAAAATCAAAAAAGCTAGACAAATGGGTACCACACGATTTCAATGAAAATCAGAAAATGCACAGAAATGAAATTTACTCATCACTTCTTCTCTGTAACCAGACCAATCCATTTCTCAACTGTATTGTAACTTGCAATGAAATGTGGATTCTGTACAATAATAAAAAATATAGTCATAACCAACTCCAGTTTCTGAGATATTGTAAGGAAAAACATCATCAATGAAATAGAAGTAGACATATACTTTAAAGTTATGTATACCAAAACAATATTTACCTTTGAATTCATGCTGTCCGAGAAACATGTGAGTAAATCCCCCCATATAACCTTATCAAAAGATCTGCAAAACTGTATCTGATGAAAACATCTGTGACCCATGATTTAAAGGTATTAAGGATTTCACTTCTAGACAGGAATTTTCCACAATCCTTAATTGAATACAGCAAACCAAGAAATTCAGTATCCAGGAACTAAGGCAATCTTAACAATGAGGCTTACGACACCATATTTCAAAACATACCGACACTGACTGAAAAAGGACCCCAGGCTAAACCAAATCCTCCAAATACATATTATCATAAAAAGCAAAAGGCAGTTGAAAATCACTGAAAAATTAACAAAGGCCAAACTTCATACAATAATAAAAGAATCAACATTAAAAAAAAATGTGGAAGATCCAACTTTGGCATAAGTTTAAATCTGTCAGAAGAATTGGAGATTCATTTGAAAGAAGGACAGCTTTCCATAGTAAAAAATAATTTTTAACTTGTGCATCTGAAAATCTAATCTATGCAATTATGTTATACGCTCAGGATGTGAGAACTACATAAGGCAAACTGGAATGTCCTAAAGACAGTGCATGACTGTACAGATAAAAAAAATTATAATACCAGAATACAAACAAATAGAACTTGGTAAACATATAGACACGTGTAGAGGTAAGGTATAACACAAATTTTATGACCTCCCTCAACTATTAGTGAGGGTTGCACAATAGTAATCCATAAAAAAAAAAATTTTTAAACTCTCACAATCGAATACTGACCACTTGTAAATCACTGTGGGAAAGAAAGAATGATAACTATAAAAACAATTCCTACTGATTTTGTTACTACTACCACCACTGCTACTATAACAACAGCAACAACAGACTGATGCAGCCACTGTAATTATGGCTGCTACCATTATTAGGACTGATACAGCCTCTGCTATTATGGCCAATACCATTGTTGCTGCTGCTACTAATAGCTAGCTGTTACTGCTGCTTCTAATAGGCTGTCATAGATACTGTTACAACTGTGTCACCACCATTGCTACCACTAATAGCCACTACTTCATAACATCCCAAGTAAGAAGCAAAGGATATTTTCCACTACCTGAAACTACTACTACTACTCAGCAACCACCATACGTGTTTTGTGTGTGTTATACATATATATATATATATATATATATATATATTGTTTCTATATGTGTGTGTATATGTACATATCTATTCATGTGTCTTTGTATAAATACATGTGTATATACACATACTAACTCATAGTCATATACGTCTGTGTATGTGTGTATTAATCAGAGCTCTTTCTAATATTAATATTAATTTTATCGCTCACGAAGCTGCAGGAATACAGGGCAGCATTCACTTCTTTGCACTGTGAAGTTCTTTTAGCTGAAACAAATGTATGCTAATGAATGTAATTACGTAATTCTTGATTTCATGTAATTTATTATTTAATATTTTGTTTTATGCTACTGTCACCGTGTATATCTGGAAGGAAAACTGCGACGGTTTTACTTGTTGACGATTGCAGTTTAACGATACCAGTGAATGCAAATATATTTGTCTACAAATATATTTCTCTTCGTCTTTCTGTGGTAAAAAAAGAATCATCAAGTGTGTGTGTGTTTGCACATGCGCAATAGAAATTTAGTTACTTATTAAATACCATATCACTGGATAGGCTTATTGCACTATCTTTAAGATAGCGTGTATACGTTAGCGTATGTTTATGTATGAACACATTTACACTCGTCCGTCACAGCTACAACACTTATTTCCGTTGACGTCACTGCTTTTGTCGGCTGCAGTTTTCTCTACATCTGGCCAAATCTAGCCAAGTGATATTGGCTTCTTTCCTGTTCGATATGAATGCTCGGCGTCTCTTCCCTTCTGGTTGTGTCCATTTGAAAGCTGTTTGACAATGTCATTGTTCTGATGTCTATCTATATGACTTGCTAGTTTTAGTAATCATTGTTCTGTGCCTACACTACATAAAGTAAATGACACACCCACGAATTCCTGAAGATCGGGTTCCGAAAATTAGTATAAAATATATCTCCATTTCGTGATCCTTTGTTTACAAACAGTAACATCTTACTACGTGTGTGCATTTTATATCTGCTCGATGTCCTAACTTTATTTCGTTCCACTGTTTCACTTTTTCCTTCATTTTCATCTTTTCTTCATAACATCTTCAAACCTCCTCTACACTTTACGGAAACATTGCGAGTTTTTTAAATTGTTTATTTCAATCTTGAAAAAGAAAAACGTGAAGCTGGTGTTTCTGATGATCGATGAGAACCCAGCAATGAAATAAAGGACCCTCTTCCTAGACTTAGTTATGGTAGGGATCCCCTACTACCCGGTTGTGAATCATTGGTACGGACCCGCTGAGAAAGAATAAATCTTATTTCTCTTCTATTGAATGTCGCAGTCTGCAGGGTGTTTTTGCATTTTATATATGTATTATATATATATTAATTAAATTATGTACCCTTTATTGTGTTTTTGTTATGCGCGCGCTCCCTTGGTCGGTGAAAAACTTGTAGCCAGTCCATGGTGTTAAAAAAGGTTGGTAACCTGATCTGTTTATGAAAAAATATGTGTAATACCTATGCATACTTTTAATATAAATGCGCATATAGAGTAGCGGTGCCAACCGTTGTTGACCTTTCAACGGTGTATAGAAACTACATTATCCAGTCTTATTCTTTTTACTTAAAGACAGTGTGGTGTGATTTAAGGAATATTTGCTGCTATTTCTAGCAGACCGAGTCCCATTTAGAAAAACTTCTTCCCTTATTGTAATCCGACGGGGACCATTACTACTTTTCCTCTTACTAATTTTAATTTTGTTAATTAGTGTGTGGTGTTTTTTTTGATAGTGGTTGTTTAAAAAGTTCGATATTTGTATTTCAGGAATGTTTATAAATTCCTTTCAAAAACTGTCTGAAGTTGATTTTACACTGCAGCAACACATTTCAATAGCTTCTACGTCAGTCATGGGGCAACCTGTAGCTCTCGCGGTACTTTCTGAATGGTACACCCAACGAAAAATTACCTTAAAAATCATTTAGTCGTGCTGCCATCCTTGATGGTGAGGTATATCTCATGCGGCCGGCTGCTCGAAAAAGATTGCTTATGCCTGCTCTATGTTGTCACTCGGACATGCTAGAAATTCAAATCTCTCAAATCACATACCATATGAAAAGAAAAAAAAAAAAAAAGACTGTTGGTTATATATATAGTCAAAGATATACAAAAAGATGAGATAGTCACGGCTAGAACGCTCTGTCAGGTCTGGTGTGGAGATTCATTTCATAGTTAGAAACCTCCGTATTTTTTTGTATTTAGCGTGTTTTATAAACTTATAATAATATTTAGTTGGGTTAACTTTCGATATTTGTGTTTGGGATACCTAAGTTGTGGGGAGAGGTCTGATGGAAATTTAGCTGCTATTTCTAGTAGCTCAAGCGACCACATCGAAATTCCTCCGCATGCTTTTGCGGTTATTGTACAGTTTATTTAT
>NC_068989.1:8004471-8007015 GCF_001194135.2 Octopus bimaculoides
TCTCTCTCTCTCTCTCTCTCTCTCTCTCTCTCTCTATATATATATATATATATATATATATATACATCTCTCTCTCTCTTCCTCACTCATATTCCAGTCGCCTTTCCTTCTCTCTCTCTCTCACTCTCTTTCTCCAAATTCTTTTGCCTCATTACTTTATCTTCTTTGGCTTCGTTTTTCTATTTGCGTTTTTTCTTTAATTAAAAGCAACATTTATTTCGACAAAGACCATCACTATATATTTTTTTTTCCTCTTTTATTTTATTTTTACGGGACTCCACTCATTATTTATCCCGCCTCTTGTCAACCTTTTCACATCCTTTCCCCCCCTCCTCACTTTTTGTCCGTCACACTCGTAGCTGTTCTCACTTCCTGTTTCTCTCCTCGATCCCACGTTGGTTTTTCATTTAAACCTTACCCCTCTTCTCTCTCTCTCTCTTTTTACCTCTCTCTATTTCTTTCTTTGTATTTGTCTTTCCCTCTTCTGTACACTAGGCACTGTGTCAGAAACATCGACCACTATATAACTATAAACCTTTTCATCACATACATCCATTCATACACATACACACACATATATCTATATATATATACATACATACATACACACACACACACACACACATATATATATATATATATGTATATACACAATTTATAGCGAAGCATATTTCATGGATGATTATAAAACTTGCTTGCTGTAGACATTTCGGTAAGATTTTCAGTAAATTTATATTACCACTTTTTCGCTTCTTCTCACTTCGATTTCTTCCTAAATCTATTTTCTATTTTCAAATTCGATCTGTAATCTTAAGAGGCGAAGCAAGAGAGAAATAAAAAGTAAAAAGCAAAAAAAACGTCCACCTCTCATTTTTATTTTCTAAGTTTAATACACATCCAAGTGGATAGAAACTACATGAGATCGCCCCATTATAAAACGAACCACATCGCTTTCTACTTTACACATACAACAAACACGAAGCTATCTTTTCTCTTATCTATAGATGTTCTCCGTCTGATCTGAAAATGTGCGCATTATATTTCCATGAAAGTATTCTTTAGTCTGGAGTGTCCATACTAAAAAAAATTATTTGTCTATCTAAAGTAGTGCTTAAGGTGGTTTTCTGTGTACATATTCTTCGTTTGATGATAAGGTGAGGTTGCAGGAGGCATTACCTGTAGACAAATACCTTTTTATCTTTTACTTGTTTCAGTCATTGGACTTTAAGTATTCTGAAGCAGTGCCTTCAAGGGTCGCAGTCAAACAAAATTGACCCGTATTTTTAAAGCCTGGTATTCTCATCGGTGTCTTGTCGAACCGTTAGGTTATTGGGACGTAAACAGACCAACACCAGTTGTCAAGCGCTGGTATCTTTCAGTTTCCGTTTCCTAAATCCGCTCCGAAGGTGTTACGCAGTGGCACTTAACCCGAAACCGTAGTTGGGAAGCAAGTTTCTTACTACACCTGCGCCTATCAATATTGTAATATATTAATAATAATAATTACTAAATTAGATAATTACATTGTGGAAGAACCATTTGTGACATTTAAGAGTACAGAAATGATATTCACATTTCGTTTGTATTTTAATAACGAAGTGTCAGGAATTTCTTCCTTCTGAAGCCTCGTCGTTGCCGATACACTTTTAATATCTACCCAAAACACTTCCCCGGGGTTTCTTTCGGTTCTAGTTTTCTAAAAATTATTCATGCTTTTATTTTAGTTAAGCATGGCAGTAGCTATGTTTTATATGTTAAGATTAGACGTATTATCAGTTTGCACCTACATTTATTCTTTTACTGATTTTCTCTTCCAATTGGATTGGATCTATGCTTATATCAACCTGAATACTTCGATCTTCACCATGCTGTCGTCGACATGACGCTCGTACGCTTTCGCACCAGAAGGGAGGTCACTCTTCCAATAGACAAGGGGGCGCAGATTACTAAATGGAAAAATAAACCAATTAATTTGTTCGTGCGTCTTGAAAGCGTTCCTACAGTGTCTATCCCGTCCTATAAGCTTTTCATGATAAGCTTTTATTCCAGTCGTAATCCACCAGATCATTAAAGAGCGTTCCAAAAGTTGACCATATTGTTCTTTTACCAAAATCTTTCTTTTGGTATACTTGTATTAAAAAAAACAAAAAAAAACGCAAAATTCGATTTTTGAAACAACCCTTTACTCTCAGATAATGTAACCTGTTGTAAAAATATAGGAAAAAATTAGTGCTACTGGGTGCTTATTTTCATTAATCCTATTTGCCCTTAGCACTTCATACTGTTGTTTTATAACGCGAAAAAATTTAATTTTATTTGCAATATTAATCGCCAGATTCGGAGTACAGTTTAGAAATATAATACATGCGCAAAATCTCTACAAACACATGTATATTTTACCCTGTCCCTAAAAATGTGTTTACATAAATATTTTACTCTCACGCATGTATAATGTACGTATACATGCGTGATAATACATGTACATGTATATAAGTAAATGTGTTATATATATATATATATATATATATATATATATATATATAT
>NC_068989.1:8007025-8009737 GCF_001194135.2 Octopus bimaculoides
GTCCCTAAAAATGTGTTTACATAAATATTTTACTCTCACGCATGTATAATGTACGTATACATGCGTGATAATACATGTACATGTATATAAGTAAATGTGTTATATATATATATATATATATATATATATATATATATATATGCTTAGACTTGAAAATTAAATTGCATCATAGACAACCAATTTTCAAAACTGCCTATTCCTGTTTGTGCTGTTGTACTCGTATCATCAGTTGGTTGCTATCTCTTCATTGGCTGTCACTGAAGATTTTACATCTTGATTATGTAACTAATAGTCGTTTTCTTGTTAATGAAACGTACGTAAGTTGATGTAACAAAACAAAAAACAATCGTTTACAATCGTTTTTGTTTTATTTTTACATACACACACACACGTCTTTTATCTTTTACTTGTTTCAGTCATTTGACTGTGGCCATGCTGGGGCACCACCTTGAAGAATTTTAGTTAAATGAATTGACCTCATTACTTATTCTTCTTCAACCTGGTATTTCCTCTTGTCTTTTTTGCTCTACTGTTAAGTTTCGGAGACATAAACACACCGACACCGGTTGTCAAGTGATGTGGTGGGGGAACAAACATAGATACACACACACACACACGCACATATATATTGGGTTGGTGCATAGTCATTGCAGCTTTTGTTCAACAAATTTTATTCAACAAAAGCAATAACAGCATGTAACAAAAACATTTTAAAATGATTATTCCGGAGCATATTCACCATCTACTTCAATTACTGCTTCCCATTTTGCTTGGCAGACAGTCAGACCATCATTTAAAGATGTTTTTGTTAAATGTTGTTATTGTTTTTGTGGAATAAAATTTGTTGTAAAAAAGCTGCAATAATTATGCACCAACCCGATATATAGAGAACTGCAAGCAAGTAAACAAACAACAGTTTTTAAGAATGGTGATGTTTTCCTTTATTAATTAAGCATGTGTGTGTATATTGGCAATGATATGAACTGATTACTGATGTCATGACATTAACCGTCACTGAGTAAATGACAAAAGACCGAGGTGATTGGCAATATGCAGTAATTGAGAAAACCTGCCTACCTTTGTAAAACAGGTTCTGAAAGCACAATCTGTGTGATTTTCTGTACATATGTCTCTCAGACTAGCATTCTGCTGATCTAGTTAACTTAGACTAATCTCTGCCTAACTACCCTATCACATACTTTGACTACCTCAGTTGCCTTATCTGCCCATTTTTCCACCAAAGTATGTTCTTACCACCCACCACATCATACCTGCCTACCCAGGGGAATTTAAACCTGTTTCTTACCCGTGAGGACATCAGCAGAGGCTCCCTTCCATCTTACTTCTCTCACACCACACACATCTCCAGCATTTCAATAATCTCACCAGTCCGTCCTTTCAATTGGCTGATAGTGATGGTGGTGGACTTGGGAGGATGAGTGTGAAGACAGTTGTGGAACTTTTGTCAACACCTAAAAAGTAGACTTGCACAAAAACATACCAGCTGGCAGAGGGCTTTGGTACATGATTAATTTACTCAATGGATTACAATTTCCTCAAAATCCTGTACACCATCTTGAGCAAGCATCAAGGTGAGAGGAGTAGGAAGTGGTTCTAGGGCTTCAGGTTCACTAGGAGAGAGGATAGCATGGCTACATAGCAAAGTTTATACGTGTAGTCCATATATATTACCCCCTGCCATATCATCATCATCATCATCATCATCGTTTAACGTCTGCTTTCCATGCTAGCATGGGTTGGACGATTTGACTGAGGACTGGTGAAACCGGATGGCAACACCAGGCTCCAGTCTGGGCTAAAAATTTGGAAATAGATCTGAAAATGAGAATTTTTTAATATTTAGTTTGCGATATATTATTACTCCTTACAATAATATGGTGGGTATAACAATTTTGATATTTAGAAAAACATTCCAGACTTTTGGCCTGCGTTTTTGTCTCATTTTCGTATTTTTTATATATAAAAATATAGCAGCGTACATACACTTTGGTCTCTTATATGTAAGTATATATATATCTAAATTTTGTACGACTATTATTCTTTCATTCTTTCCTTCTTTCTATCATCCCCTTCACACTTACTTTGTTCATTCAACTCTTCATTCTTTCGTTCCCCCTCTCTCACATTTCCTAGCCTTCTCTTCATGCTCACTTTCCTTCTTCTTTCACTTCACTCTGTCCCTTTCATTTTTTTTATCGCCTCTCCTTAATTCTTCTATCCCTCTACCTCTCTCTCTTCTCTCCCCACGTGACCGGTGTTCGACCAAGCCTGACCTTTCTTGGTTCAACTACCATCCATGCAACATCTATATTCCTCCCTATGCTTGTCATCCCTTGTGTCCCTGCCATAAGGCTTCACTTCCACACACACCAGCTTAATTTAATTTGTCCTTAGTCGAAAGACACCTGTTGTTAATGTCCTGCTATTTGCATTTATGTACTATTTCTCCGTTCTTTTTCCGTCCTTGTTTTCGTATACATTTGCTGCTTTCTTCCAAGGAATCTAGTGCTCTTAGCTTAGTTTTTCGTTGGGTCTGGCCAGATTGGAGCAATCTCTAGAATAACCAGCCGAAATTACAAAGATAATCTGGAACCCGACTGAGGAAAGAAAATTCCAAACGACCCATCCTTATTTTCTTTGTATCGTGTGTCTGGATGTTTTGCGTTCTTGTCCCATTTTTGTATTTATATA
>NC_068989.1:8010062-8023248 GCF_001194135.2 Octopus bimaculoides
TATATATATATATATATACACACACACACACACAGGGTTGACCAAAAGTCACCTGAGAGTAAATCAAAGTCATTTAATTCCAAGATTTATTCATGTTTAACAACTGAATGAACTTAATAAAAGCATCTGAATATGAAACTCATGAAAACTGTTCAGACTGAAGTCCTTGAGTGACATATTTTACCATTCAAGTCAGTATGAAATTACAGATGGTATTTATGGAATTTTTATTTACTGTCGGGTGACTTTTGGCCAACCCTCTTTATACATGCACACACACACACACAGTGGCTTATGCTTATATGTATACAGCTCGTGTAGGTGCATGCACACAAGTGTATGGTAGCAGGAGAAATGACATCAAAATATATTCATAGACATAGGATGGATGGAGTGTATAGTGAGTTGTCAAGGAAGGAATTTATGTTTAAATGAAAATGGTGGCCGTGAGAATCTATTGTAGTTGTTTCCTTTAATTTTATATATACTTTCCTTTACCCTAGACCTAAGTGTTTCTGTGGAGCACTTGTATTTAAGTGGGCTGAATATGGAGTTGCTGCATTACATTGTCATAAATGGAGTGCAATATGTCCATTTCTATGATGCTGGTTGTGGTTTGATTTGAGTTGTGATATTAAGCACCTGTAGCTAATCTCAACGTTGTCCTCATTGAAGATCTTGTTTTGTGTGCTGTGGTGAAAGTCCTACTTATTTAACTGAAGTCGTTATCAGCTGTTAGACCCTCTGTTTATGATATATTTAGTTGAACCTGATGACCATTTCCCCATTGCTTTGTTGAGGCATTATCATTATTTTCTAGTTTTTTGTGTGTATCCACTTCTTGCTAATGCATCTTTAGAGTAAGGTGTAGATTGGCTGAATATTTACTTCGCAGTCAATAGTTTAGATTCTGTCAAGCTCATGTTGCTTGCTTCTTTTATCCCTTATCTTTCAGACATGCTGGAACATTGCTTTGAAAGATTTTAATCAAATTAATTAACCCCTTGCCAAGCAGTGGTCACACCTACACACACACAACAGGCTCCTGTACATTTTCCATCTACCAATTTGAAATCCTCTCCGGATGTAGAATGTTTTCACCAGTTCTTTAAAAATTATTCTTGTATACATATGTAGAATATGCTTTGCATCATTCAAGTATTCCTGGCCAGTTCTACTTAAATACATCTTTAGCATTCTTATCAAAACTATTAACAAATGGTATGAGCATCACCTTGAGGCTGTCATAACAATTCTTTGGGACTTTCCTGTACATACAGACAGAACCAACAAAGCTAATTAACTGGACATTATTGTGTAAGACCAAAATGATAAAGTTTATTGACTGATTGATATGAGTTTCTGTTCTGCTCAGCCTTGTTTTAGAATTTTGTTCATAAACCTCTTACCTATTTTAGAACGTGGATTAAAGCACTTCGATGAAGTGGTATTTAATTGCTATATTAAACCAATCTTGAAACTCAGATTTTTATATGTTAAGTCAATGCTTATATAAGTAATGGTTGTTTTTTTTAAATTTTATTTTTGCAGGTTTTTAAAGAGCACCTCCTCAAACGTTTCTGGTATCGATTTCTTCCAATGCAAGTTACATGGTAACAAAATACCAAAGAACAGTTTTTCAATGAGAATAGTTTAAAATCTTGCAAGATGTTGTGATATCTATTCATTGAACCATTTTGTCATGAGGAACAGTGAATAGTGTTGAAAAAAGTCTTTTGGAAAATCTTGTAAATAACTTGGTCGAGCACCCAACAAGATGGCAGTCACTGAAAACTCTCAGCAGAAATCTTATGGTATTAGTTCTTCTGTCACAATCTTAAGACCAAAATCACCCACTAAATCAATATGTGACAAAAATTTTATAACGTTTATGGAAACGAATCTCAATGAGTCCTTTAGTGGTGAAGAATCAGGGAACTCATGGGAAGAGATATTGTGTGCTTTCTCTGCCCCTTTTCTCTTTCGTTCCCCAAATGGCTCCTTTCTTCCCAATGTTAACATGCAGATGTACTGGTGTAACTTTTGTCGATTTAAATGTCAGGAGAAACAGAAGATGATTGAACATTCCCAAACGCATCGCTTCAAGTGCAACTACTGTGATAAGGAGAGTTATCTACGCAAAGACATCATCAAGCACTCGATGAAGGCACATAATGAGTACAGCCAAATTAAACAAGCCCTGAAGTCTTGTGCCCTTTTGGATGACTACCTAGCACAGAAAGAGATGACCTTGAAGGAACAAAGTGATGACCTCGACAAAATAACTACAAATGAGCATAATTATTTTGCAACTTACAATATCAGCAAAGTAACATCAACAGAGCCTTGTCAGTCATCAGTCGATGGTGACAATTCGATGAAAGAATGTGAAGATATTGATAATATAACTCCTAGTATTTTGGAAATGCCCAGTAATTCTCTGATTTCAGAAACAACTGAGCAGAAATCACTTTCTTATGATCCTACAAAGGAACAAAATGTTACTTTAGAAATAAATTCTGGTGCTAGCCAGTCAGTGTCTTTAGTTGTGGATAGTTACATAAATTCCACTATGAATCTTGTGAAAGTTGATGATGTTAACAACACTGCTTCTAAATCACAACCCAGCTCGGCCAGTGACTTAAAAGCATCAGATTCTGTTGATACATATTCAGGACCACTGATTGTGTCAGTTGAGAGTTTGCATCCTGACAATGCCGATCAATCCAACAGTAGTATATCTCATACAGAGGTTAGTACAACGGACTTGAACACTCCGACAAAGCGGAAAAGAGAAGGTCCGTCAGACAGTGATAGTTACCCAGAGGACGAGGATATTGATCCTGATTATGATCCCGAAGAATATAAACCAAACCGCAGAATAAGTAAAAGAAAGTTATCCGAAAGATTGAAAACCTCAGGTAAATCCAAACGTTCAGGTACTCCTGTCACTAACCTTGCTCCTGGTACAAAGTTTTGGCGTTGTAGATACTGTAAGTGTAGATCAAGTAAAATTGAAAAGATTGTTGTGCATTTAAAAGCTAAACATAGCAACAAACCCTTACGTTTTATATCCAATATTGTTGGACAAAATGGTCAGATAACTGAACTTCCTGAAAAGTCTCCGAATGAATCTACACCGCCTAAAGCCGCCGAATCCACACCAGTAGAGAATAAGGTAAGACCAAGCATCTCTGAAACTAAAACTATAGACCTTGATAACAATAAGGAGGACAAACAATATTTATGCTTTTTCTGTGACACACTGTTTAGCAATATGAATGAGGTCCGACAACACATGTTTAAAGTACACCCCAGCCGAAAGTTTTACTGCATAGATACTGCTCTAAAGGAGCAAAACAAAGAATATCATACTTTCTTCTGTTGTCGCCACAAATGCAACTTTGTAAATGTCGATCCTGAAGAATATGTGAGTCATGTAGAGAAATGCACACCCATTCCTTCAGTTGAAGTAGATCCGGGGACAAAACCCACTGGTTTGCAACAAACTGTTTTATTTGCCAAGAAACTGATTAGTCAAAAAGATTCTAAATCTAATCCTTCAAAAAAAAAACACAGTCATTCCAAAGACACTGGTTCAAAAAAGACAGATAACAGTGTTAAGTTGACTGCTAAAGACACACTCTATAGTTGTCATAGTTGTGATTTCTCGGCATTAGGTAATACATTGATAAAATCACATATATTATCTAAACACCCAGATCTCGCATTGAGTGCTTTGGTGAAGAAAGAGAACAACTCGTTAGAATTTTACTTCTTCTGTTCTAAATTAGATTGTGATTTTGTTGCTCAGCAAAAAGGTGAACTGATAAAACACAGTAAAGAAAAGCATGGTGTAGAAATGCTAGCTGTTGATAGTAAAGATATTGATGTAAAACCAAAGATAACGGCAATCAAAACTGAAGATTCCATTAAAAAGAGCAATGTAACATATATGCCAGCTTACGAGTGCCTATACTGCGAGTCTTCATGTATCTCTACTTCATTAACTAACATGAAACGTCATGTGCAGGAAGCTCACCCTTCAGAAACAATTGTAGTGCGTGATTGTATTGCGTATAAATGCAAGCGTCCTTCCCGCATATATGTCTGTGACAACAGTGGGTGCATTTTCAATGATCTGGACTACAAGCAATATCTGATCCACGTCACAGCACACAAGGACGGTGTGTTGTACGAGTGTCTGTCATGTCCAACCTGGGCCAGCCAAGACAAAGAGGCGTTTGTAAAGCATGTTAAGAAAGAATCGAATAAAAAACACAGCCTAGCTGAACTGCGGACTTCTATGAAGCCTGATGGCTCAGTCTTATTGAAAAAAGCAGACGGTACGACTGTTGAGCAGTCTGTGAGACTCACAGAAGCTCCTGAACCATCTGCAAAGTAACAAACAAACAAAACAAAAAGCATAGAAACAAACATTTCTTCTAAATCACATTGACTTTTTGAAATAGTAAATCTTTAACTTCATTCTTCATAATATTTGCTATGTGGTTCTACATACTGTTTCTCTTACATTTGTACAATAAACTTACTTGGTATTCATTCAGTTACCAAACAATACATTTGGTTTTACTGTTGTCTTTTCTTTTTATTTGTGTGTGTGTCTGTGTCTAGCTCGGCTGTTTGTAATGTAGACCTGTTTTGTTAATTGCTTGTATATTCTTTTATTCTTTTACTTGTTTCAGTCATTTGACTGCAGCCATGCTGGAGCACCGACTTTACTCAAGCAAATCAACCCCAGGACTTGTAAGCCTAGTACTTATTCTATCGGCTGTCAAGTGATGTTGGAGGAACAAACATATACACACACACACACACACACATATATATACATACATACATACATAAATAAATAAATATATATATATATATAACGCCAGAGTTTTAATGGTGGCAGCTGATGAAGGGGATGTTTCTATGTGGCCTGCTTGTTTGTTGCACCTTGTTGACCATTTTGTCCTTGTTCTTTTGCCACGTCATGTACCTAGTTATGTATCTATATGTACATGTAGATGAACGTATATACATACATGTACATATATATGCATATACTCATATATTGTTTATATATATATATATTAACGATGGGCTTCTTTCAGTTTCTGTCTACCAGATCCACTCACAGGGCTTTGCTCAACCCGAGGCTATAGTAGAAGACACTTGCCCAAGGTGCCACTCAGTGGGACTGAACCTGGAACCATGTGGTTGGTAAGCAAGCTACTTACCACACAGCCACTCCTACACCTATCATCATCATCATCATCATCATCATTGTTTAACGTCCGCTTTCCATGCTAGCATGGGTTGGACGATTTGACTGAGGACTGGTGCAACCGGATGGCTACACCAGGCTCCAATCTAATTTGGCAGAGTTTCTGCAGCTGGATGCCCTTCCTGACGCCAACCACTCAGAGGACTTGACCTCAATCCCTATTAAATTGTTCTGTCAATTGCTTATATTCATGTATACATACATACATACACATAAATATACAGGACTTGACCTTAATCCAAGACAATTTCCAACCTTGTGCTTGTCCAAAGCCGTACTTGGTAGTCATACATCTCACGGTACCCTAACAATAACAGACTTATACATAGGCCCTTCCTCAATAACGTACTGGTATTTCCGGGGTCCACCAGAGTAAAAATTTGTATATTGGTTCTACATATAACCTCCTTCGTAACCGTGTCTCTCTTCAGCGATCAGTGTGTCCTTGAAACAGTTTTTCTACACATGACCCATTGTTTCTACGAGCTCCTCTTTATCCAATGTGTTGCGTGCAGCGATTTTTCCACAACTTATTGTCTTTCATTATCCAAACTCTTAATAACAGAATTTTTTTTTTCTCAATGTTTTACTTTCTCTGAACGGATCCAGTTATCCATAACTAATCAGTCTATCAGAGTACATGTGTTTTTGTATATCTTTGTGCATATTTTATCACTACAGATAAGATTATGTACAGACAAGTTTATTGTGATTCGAATACATTTATTTGCGTTAAAAAAAATGCCACATCACTCTCCTTTTTTTTCTCAGACTTACTATATATGAGGCTTTATTAATGTGTCATCCTAAATTTCCTTGAAAAAACTAAGGGATGTTAAGAGGGAAATTTGGTTGCTATTTCTAGCAGGCCAGGTGATTAAGTAGAAGAATATTGTAAATAGATTTCTGTACATGGGAACATTGCCATATGCGCAGTTAGCCATCCATCGAAAACTATACTTTCACTAAAAGATTGATAACAATTTATTATTATTATTATTATTATTTATTTATTTAATTTTTGGGGGCTTTAGAATTTCATTTCCTTTACTCCAATAAACCATCACTTCATTACAGTTTTATAGATCTTAGGCTTTTACTGAATCTTACGTCATTTTGGTACACGCAACCGTTAGTTAACCTGAAATAATAATAATAATAACAATAACAACAACAATTTCTATTTGCCACCTGGGTGACGGATGAGGAGGACGACACAACGACAGACAAAATGTGGGCATTTAAATGCAATGATATGATATAGAAAAATAAAATAAAATGAATTGATAATTAAATAGATTGTAGAAAGCATACGTCGTAAATAGGAAATGTACACAGTATACATCAATGAAATAATAATAATAATAATAATAATCCTTTCTACTATATGTACAAGGCCTGAAATTTGATGGGGGTGGGGTGAAGTCGATTACATCGACACCAGTACTCAGCTGGTATGTAATTTAGTGACCTCGAAAGGATGAAAGGCAAAGTCGACATCGGCGGAATTTGAACTCACATCGTGAAGATGGACGAAATGCTGCCATGCATTTTGCCCGGCGTGAATAATAATAATAATAATTTCATTTATTAGCCACTAGGGGACGATACAGTAGACATAGACAGTAGGGATCTTACACAGGGACAGCGAGTACACAAAACAATAACAATGATATCCAACAAAAGAATATAACAATGAAAGTTCCCCAATAGGGTGGGTGGGGGAGGTGATCACCTGAGGTTATCCCAGGTATCCCACCAATCCTGAACCAGTCGACGCTTCGAGGGCATCTGGGAAGTGCACCCGTCTCCCTCTCAAATTCACTCGCCTACAGGCGCATTATTAGAGTAGGTTCACTCACACGTGCCGTTTTCGCTACATTTACCCACCTTTTAGCAAATGTAATGGGAGGCAGCACGTCTCTCCCCACCCTCATCTTCCTTACCAAATGAAATTTGAAGAAGTTGAGTGATTGGCCGAAGAGAAAAGTGTTTGTCTTCAGTTCTTTCAACCTGGTCCACCATACAGACAGAGGAAAATTGCCTGCCCTTTCGGACCGAAGGAAAGCGGCGGATCGATCTTCACTACGGACTCGGCCGATAGCCGGATCCGTCCTACACGTGATAACAGCTGTTCAACATGACTCCATAAGTCAGTAATGCAAGAACACTGGACGTGTGTGTGCAGAACGGTTTCGTCGCTCTGCGCGCACCTCGGGCAGGTAGGTCCGTCTGACAGCACTTCTGTACCTGTAGAGTTTATCTCGAACCGGCAGTGCCCACCGGTAGAACTGCCAAGCTAGGGATTTCTGGCATGCTTAAAGGTTATGTAACCGTGGTTTGATCTTGGTGGTCCCAGTTTTCTTTGTTACCTTATAGAGTAAACATGGCCGCTCCTCTGGCATTGTGACCACCGAGGAAGAATAGAGAGCAATGATCCGATTCCTCTGATCTGAAGGTGTGTTATGAGCTGAAATTCATCGTAGGCTTTCAGTACAATGCGAGGACAGCGGTCTACCGCGTAGAAGTGTGTATGAGTAGATCAAGTTTTTTAAAAATGGTCGGACAAGCGTGAAGCACGAAGCGGGAGCAGGACGGCCATCAACCTCTAATTTCAGAGCAGCGGGGAAGTCGATTGCATCGACCCCAGTGCTCAATGGGTACTTATTTTATCGACCTCGAAAGCATGAAATGCAAAGTCAGCCTCGGTGGAATTTGAACCTAGAACGTATAGCCGGAAGAAATGTCGCGAATAATTTTGTCCGGCGTGCTAACGATTCTGTCAGACCGCCGCCTCTTCATTAGCAATAACTGCAACGTAAACAATAGGAAGAACAATGATCCAGCATCAACATTATGAATAACAGCGACAGCAGTTACAAAGGCTCAGACAGCAACAATAACGGAACAGACTAACATTAAGAATGAGAGGAGGGATTGTCTTTGGGTAGTTGCTCGGCTCACAAGAAGTAGTCAGATGTCACAAGGACATTGTATGAGAATGAATATCGAGGGCGCATGAATATAATATAAGCTTCAGTTGTATCTCTCTTGGGGAGTAAAATACGCGACTGTCGGAATGCTATTATTGCTCATTGAACTATGATTGAGGATTGATCTGGTGACCAAGCAGCAGCAACAATAACGATATTACAAATAGCAGCAGCCAACATGAAAATATCAACATTGTCTCTCTACATGCTAGAAATAGCAGTCAAGATCACATCACACCATTTGAAGTAAGAACCATTTCAAAAAATGTAGTCGGAAAAAATCTTTGCGAAAAGATAGAATGATCACAGTTGGAAAATAGCGAATGGTAGAGGCTTTATTGTATCGAATCAACTGCTTTGCAGTAATCAATCCAATTGTGTGAGCTCGGAATTCAAGTCTCACCGTGGTAAACGTTACCTTTCACCATTTCGGGGTCGACAATAAAAAATGTTACCAATTTAGGGCGATGGATTAGCGGGATTGTAAGAACATCTAAACGAATGTTGTGCAATGTCTTGTCTTGCATCTTTGCGGTTTTGAGTTCAAATCCCGTGAAGACCTACTTGCGTGGTATTCGAGTAGACTTAACCCCTCATCCCGTTGTATACCACCACCTCGCACCTTGGGTGTCTTTAGAAGAGTCTCTATTGTAAGCCTTCGGGTTCGGTGTTCAGTTTTACGATATCGTCCTCATTACCACCTTCCAATCAATTATAGAGGCACAGGCTCTGCCTTTCTTCCTTATTTGTGGGTTTTTTTTTGTTTCAGTAATTAGACTGTGGCCATGCTGGGGCATCACCTTGAAGAATTTTAGTCGAATGAATCGACCCCAGTGCTTATTATATTTTAAAACTTGGTACTTATTCTGTTGGTTTCTTTTGTCAAACCGCTAAGTTATGGGAATGCAGACACATCAATACTAGTTTTCAAGCGGCAGGGGAGGACAAACACGCACACCACACATCTATATACGACGGGGTTCTTTCATTTTCCGTCTACCAAATGCTCTCACAAGGCTTTGGTCGGGCCGAGGCTATAGTAGAAGACACTTGCCCCTGGTGCCACGCAATGGGGCTGAACTCGAGACAGTGTGGTTGGGAAGCACATTTCTTACCGCACTGCCACACTTGCGCTTTGACTAAGATGAAATTAAAAAAAAACAAAACAAGACATTTGTTCCTTCGCAGTGACCTATGCGCCAAACAGCAGCGACATAATTTAACAATAGCAACATAATCAACAACAAGATGATCAATGCAACATGAAACATGTAAAACAACAACAACAACAATTAGAAGAATATGAAGGAAGAAAGGTGGACATAAAAGGGAAATGTAGAATTGTATTGGATTTACCTAGGATATCGGTGTTTTTCAATATTATAGATAAACACAATCTATGACAAAACCACATCAGGCTGCTGGTTGACAAGTGCCTTATATTTAATTTACAACAGGAGGCATAGCATTTAGTGTAGGATGTATGCAGCGTAAGAGCTGTGAAATCTAGAATGAAAAGAAAATACAGAAAAGTTTAACAGGCGTGGCACTGTGTGTGTGATTTAGAAGTTTGTTTTATTTAATGTGTGTGTGTGTGTGTGAATATATGTGTGTGTGTGTATGTATGTGTGTGCCTGTATGTATGAGTATATGAATACAGATATGTATAAAAGTGTAAGTCCGTATATACTGGTGTTTTTATTGAAAACTATTGGTTTGAAATGTTTTAGCGTTTTGAAAATTTTTGTGTTTGCAGGTAGAGACTATTTATATTATTCACTCATTCTCTCTGCCTCTCTCCCTCTCTCCATATATATATTTCAATTCAGTGTTTCTAAATATAGGAATGTGCTAGGATTCATTGGTACAAAGTTGGCGGGGTTTGTTATTTTCTTCGTATAGTTGTGCGTGCAACAATATTTTCAAATTTATGCAAAGTGGAGTATTCCTTGATTTTATTGTCCATACATGTTTAGATACTGAAGTATCACTGTTTCCTGTTTAGATTGCGAAACATGCGTGTGACAGTTGTATCACAATTTGAAATGGTTTGCAGTAAACTTTATATATGTGAATGTATTACGTAGTATAGCGTTCGTGGCTATAGTTGTGCTATCGACAATATGACCTGTGATACAGTTTCCGTTTAGAGGAGAGGGCGAAGTTCTGAACTTGCAATTGTTGTTGTGTGTGTGGTTTCGTTTTTTTTTTTTTTACCTTTAGAAAGTTTTAGGTGGTTCGAAGTTGTTAATTGCAGAATATAATATTTTTATGCTGTGTATGTTTATTAGTTTGTGGTAATTGTGATTTTGGCGGGAAAGTGTTTTTGGAGTATTCCGAAAAATAGTTAGGTTGACGTTGTGGAGACTTGCATACTGAGGAGGGAGCTGAACGAGATAATCCAAACAAACATACATACATAGACATATGCATACATGCATGCATACATATTTACATACGTAAAAAACAACATTAATACATACATTTATGAATACACACATACAAACATTTGTCATATTTGCACCTGTCTCATATATTGGGTTGTCCGGAAAGTTCGTGCCGATTTTTAAATGAAAGAAAAAGGTCAATAAATACTTGCCATTACATTTTTAATCAACGAAATATGAACCATTTTGTTAAAATACCCTCTTCCCAGAATCGAGGTGGTTTCATGGCAAATAAGTCGAAAGGTAAGCTACTATAAATCGGCACGAACTTTCCGGACAACCCAGTATATTACATGGATATTAAATAAAGGGACCAAGACAGGGTTATTAGAAGCACATTACTACATACTAAAAGGACCAAAATCTTTGCTGGATTTAAATACAAGCAATGACTGCAAACTTAAACAATAAATGCATACCTTGTCGTTCTGACGCCAAAACCATAGTGAAGCATAACACCAAAACACAGAATGTAGATCTTAATTTGGAATTCATGGTTTATCAGAGAAGCAAAGCAATCTTGAGAGGTTACAATTACAAAGATGAAGATTCAGCCGTTGTCGTATGTTGAATAGATGTTTAGTGTAAAGGAATTTAGTTTGAGATTTAAACCACCTGTTTTTCTGGTATTTATTTATTATTTAATTTATTTATTTAATGTTTCGTTTTTTTGTTTTTGTTTCTTTTGTGTTGTTTTTGTTTAGCGATTGCAGGATTTACCTGTTTGTTCCTTTTAATGTTATCTTTGTTGATTTCTGATAATGACAGTGATGATGATGATGATGATGATGATGATGGTGATAAGATCAAGGGCAACTGCTGCTGCCGCTACTACTACTACTACTACTACTACTACTACTACTACTACTACTACTACTACTACAATTATCAATGATAATAATTATACTGAAGAACATTAATGAAACAACGTATTCCGCTAAATTTCCTTTCTACAACTTAACCAAAATGTTGTATACATGTGTTTTGTCTCACACATCAACACACACACACGCACACATGTATATAAGTGTGTGTGTTTGTATATATATATATATATATATATATATATATATATGAGGAGTAAATATTCAGAAGTGAATATTCATATTGATATTATTATTGTTATTATTATCAGCGGCAAATATAAATAGCTCGCCACCTTAATAATAATAATAATAATAATAATAATAATAATAATAATAATAATAATAATAATAATAATAATAATAATAATAATAATAATAATAATAATAATAATAATAATAATGATGATGATGATGATGGTAATAATACAAAAAGTCACTTTTAAACACTATGATAAATACCCCTTTCCCCAAAGTAATCAGATACCGAAAAATTGTTCCCATGGGTACTGTTTACATCCTTAGGAAAAGAGGTTCAAGTTGAAAATATCTGAAGCTTTTAAACGCTTTCAAAATTGTAAATATTACTACAATCTTTTAAGGAAATCTTAATTTTCATTATTTCCTTTCACTACTATATATCACTGCAAGTATAAAGATCTTGAAATAGAAATTGGCAAAATGTGGAACTTGTATTTTCTAAAAGGTAAAAGATTTGTTGAAAAATCAACAACAACAACAAAAAAAAAAAACGAAAGAAAAGAGAAAACTCAATAAAATGTGCTATATGTAAATATGCTAAAATATATTAATGTTCGTAGCCTCTTCAATATGGCTGTTCCGTTCGAACGAATTTTTCTGCGATTTTTTAACTTCATGATATTTCTGACGAAGCGCAATTAATTCCGATAAAATAAATTACAAGGGAAATAACTGGGAATATGAAAGTGGTAAGAGTAACTGCCCTTGTCCCATTATTTGGAAAATATGTTCGTAACGTGTTCGTTTTATGTATAAGAACGTTGTAATTTTAATAAACCAAACAGGAACGGGGATTGTATTGCAATAAATATTATACACATGTTCCTTAAATTATACTGTTCTGTCATGGAAAAGAGAGTAAAGTTCAAGCGATAAATAAAATAGACCTCAGCTGAATACTTTTCACTGCACGTCTGCTCGGTCAAGGTAAACAAAAAGAGAAAATCAGCTTGAATTAGCAAAATTGCTTATTTATTGCCAGGTTAGCTTGATCAAGGCTGACCTGGGGTTAAATAACAACAACAAAAACGCTATATCACTCGAGCTAACGACAAAGACCCTATGTGGTCGCTTCCCTTGCTAGAAATAGTATCCAAAATTTCCTTGGATCAAACGTTGTGATTTAATGTAAAGTTGATACCAAAATTCAAGGCATTTATATCTAGGTGCAGGCATGACTATACTGTGAAGAAATTCGCTTTGCAAACACGTGGAAAAAATCTTTTTATTTCTTCAATATTATCAACGCTTTCGTTCGTTTCTCGAACTTGTCAAATAGAATTTTTTGAATGTACAAACAACTTGTTCATTTATTAAAAGAACATGTTT
>NC_068989.1:8024078-8026639 GCF_001194135.2 Octopus bimaculoides
TATATATATATATATATATATATGAATGTATGTATATATGTGTGTGTGCCTTTGTGTCTGTGCTTGTCTCTCCCATCATCACTTAACAACTGGTGTTGGTCCTCGCACGTATAGATTCGGCAAAAGGGACCTATAAAATAAGTGCTAGGCTTACAAAAAATAAGTTCTGGAGTCGATTTCTTCGACTAAAAAAACTTTTACGATGATGCTCCAATATGGCTGCAGTCAACTGACTGAAACAAGTAAAAAAAAGAATACTCACACACACACGCGTGTGTATATACACGCATGCAAACACACCCCTGTGCCAATCTGGCTAGTTCTCGACCCACCCACATACCTATCTACATTCGTACATACACAGAGGCATTGAAAGACGTTACGTCGTGTCTCTTTGCAGCTACGAGTGGCACTTTAAGATGAAAGAAATCCATAGGAAATTAAATAGGAAGTCATAGCGCAGGCGGGGTCCTATATAAACCGGAGCGGACGATGCAAGCTTTGAATAACAGTGCGAGCAAGGATTCTTATAGACTCGCTGGCCCGGGATCTCTCTTAAACTCAAGACACGAGATCTATATGCCCTGCCCCCATTTCAAACGCTACCTGCTGCAGTTGTGGGATTCCTCGTTCATCGATTAATGGCATAAAAAAATACTTGCTGACCGGAACCAGCCTAAAGGCGGAGACTCCCTGTCTGCGCCATAGGTCCATAAGATTTGCCAACCAGGCCGGTCTGAAGGTGATAACTCGTCCCCTTTAAAGCTCAGACAGTATAAATTATTCTTTTATTTACAAATTAACTGAACGTAACGGTTTTCTACCTCCAGTCTGAAGAGAAGTTATATGCCTTCAGCCGTTGGAGCCTTACAAGTCGTCTATAAAGCTTTATGGATGCGAAACCATTTGTCGCTCTATGATCGGACATATATTTAGCTTCATGTAAATACATAACTGCTCATCAGAGTATGCTTCTTTTTTCTTGGATATATGACCCACTGATGTGTGTGTGTGTGTATCTGTGTCTTTGTATTTGTTCGCCCCACACTGCTTGACAACCGATAGACAACGCAGCAGGCTTACAAAATAAGTACTGGAGTCGATTAGTCGAAGAAATTAACCAAACTCTTCAAGGCAGTACCCCAATAAGGCTGCAGTGTAGTAACTCTGGCAAGTAAAGATTTTAAAATATATTTTCAATTATTATATCAGAATTTCAAAAACATATTTAACGTTTACTGGATTGTTTGATTACTTATATTATGACTAAATAATAAATTATTTTAACTAATTTTGCTAATTACCTTTTAGTTATATTTTCAAATACATGTTTAATTAAATTTGAACCTAAATAATTATATAATTATTAGTGTCTAGATTGATATGATTAGATATAATGACTATATTTCATTTTAAGCAATATATTCGTTAACTCTTTGCTTCTCCTGTGTATAACATTCGATGCCTATGATGTATTCGATGCCTATGATGTATCCCATGGCATCCATGCATCACATACGATACACATTTCCAACCATCTGCGTAACTTGGAACTAATGAAAGGAGATCTTTATATTGCTCAGAACATATGAAGCAAGGGCTAACTAAACATCTGAGAAAAGCATGGACGTTTAGGACAAAACTACTAAAGTATTTCGGACAGGCAAAGGGCTAAGATCCTTTCTTATGAAATCTGCTTTATATGGAAGTGTGTTGGTTATCTGTGGAGGCACAATGGCCCAGTTGTTAGGGCAGCGGACTCGCGGTCGTGCAACACAGTAACCAATAGACCGCGAGCCTTTTACACGCTCGAGCGATGTAATGAAATGTAACTCAATATAAAACATATAACACATTATCATATGTTAACATACAATTATACATATAACACAGTATGATATAATACTGTACAATATGATGCCTTATATGATATAATAACAACACGATATAACTCAATATAATTTTGATATAATTTAATACAATATAACACATTATAACCTTTGTATAATACAATATAATATAAAACAATATAATGTTATATTATACAATATACTATGATATAAAACATTATAATATGATATAACGCAATATAATATATAATTTAATAACACAATATAGTATGATATAATTTAATATAACACAATATAACGTGATATAATACAATATAGTATGTAATAACACAGTGTAACATGATATAATACAATATGTTATAGTACACTATAATACAGAATAATATGATATAACACAATAAAAGAGAAAGTACATTATCATGTGTAATCTAGGTGAGTACAATATATAATGCTCTTTAACGTAGGCACAAGGCATAGAGATTTTAAGGTAGAAAAAGCCGGGAAAATGAATCTACCCGGCAGTACTCCACTGGTTGCTATTTTGTTTTGTAAGTTTGCTTCCCAACCAAATGATTCCGGGTTCAGTCCCAATACGTGTAACCTCGGGCAAGGATCTTCTATTATAGTCTCCGGCTGACCAAAGCCTTGTGAGTGGATCTGGTAGCCGGAAACTGAAAGAGGCGCGTCGTGTATGTATATATATATATATAT
>NC_068989.1:8027203-8028569 GCF_001194135.2 Octopus bimaculoides
ATATATATATATATATATATATATATAACTGTGTGTGTGTTTATGTATGTATGTATATGGCCGAATGAGTAAGAAGTTTGCTTTGCAGCCGTAAGGTAGCGGTTTCAATCCTACTACATGCTATCCTGGACTAATTAGTCACTTGTTAATCATATAAGCCAGCGGTTCTCAACGTTTTTGCACTCGTAACCCCTTAACCAAAAGTTTGGAACCCACACGACCCGCTAACATCAGCTGATAGTTGAAATTAATATCATCCCAAGCCACTTCTAGCAAGGCTATGTGACCCCTTCCCCACTGATATAAGGCTTTGCCATGTTCTGCAATTTCAGATCGATTCATACCTCGTAAATGAAACTGGGCCGACTGAAGCAGTCTAGAAATATATCAAGCAAACTGCAGCTTAATTCGACCTAATAATTTACGTCAAGGGTACAGACGTCTACGGAATAGTCAACTGCTTACCTGCTAATTCGGTGAACAGGTAATTCAGTTGATCAAACAACTGAATCTTCATCGAACAAAACCGATCACAACTATTTATAAAGCGCAACTTAATAACGCCTTTCTACTATTGGCTCAAGGCCTAAAATTGTATGAGTAGGGGGCTAGTCGGTTTTCTCGACCCTAGTACTTAACTGGTATTTATTCTTATCTACCCCGAAAGGACTAAAGGCAAAGTAGACCACAGCGGAATTTGAACGCAGATCGGGAAATAGCTAGAAGAAATACCGCTAAGCATTATGTCCGAATCCTTTCTACTATAGGCTAAAGGCCTGGATTTTGTGGGGAGGGGGACAGTCGATCACATCGACCTCAATACTCAACTGGTACTTAGATTATCGACCCTGAAAGGATGAAAGGCAAAGTCGACCTCAGCCGAAATTGAACTCAGTACGCAGTGGCAGACGAAATACCGCTAAGCATTTCGCCCGGCGTGCTAACGATTCTGCCAGCTCGCAGCCTTTATAATAATAATAATAATAATAATAATAATAATAATAATAATAATAATAATAATAATAATGGCTTGAAATTTTTCCACAAAGGCAGCCATTTTGGGGGAGGGGTTGAGTCGAATACATCGATCACAGTGTTTCACTGGTACTTAATTTATCGACCCCAAAAGGATGAAGGGCAAAGTGGACCTCAGTGGAAATTGAACTCAGAACGTGACAACAGACCGATAAACATTTCGTCCGGCGTGCTAACGATTCTGCTAGCTCGACGCCTTAAATTATAATGATGATGATGATGATGATGATAATAATAATAATAATAATAATAATAATAATAATAATAATAATAATAATAATAATAATAATCCACTGTGCTTCAGTGATCGATGCTCTGGTACCTGACATTG
>NC_068989.1:8028858-8032222 GCF_001194135.2 Octopus bimaculoides
ATGATGATGATGATGATGATGATGATGATGATAATAATAATAATAATAATAATAATAATAATAATAATAATAATAATAATAATAATAATAATCCACTGTGCTTCAGTGATCGATGCTCTGGTACCTGACATTGTTGTAGTTGACAAAATGAAGGAAACCAAGATCATAGACATTACCATACTTGGGGATTTACGAATGGATGCTGAAAGGACTAGATAAAGATTGAAAGATATATTAATCATTAAAAGATGGCACTACACGAATGTGAGCAATGAAGACAGTAACTGTCATCTTAGTAATTGTTGTGGGCAGCGAGAGCATTAAGAACCAGGTTTGAGAAATTTGTTGGAGAAATTAGAATTGACATGAGCGTAGAACATGCTCAGGATTTTGAGGTTGGTGCTTGAGTGCTAAGCATTGTGGAAGAAGACCCCGTGAGATCTTTGGCAACATCTTGTTGTCCGCTCTTACAGAATTAACCGAAGCAAGTGCTCTGAAAAAGTTAAATGGAAATAATAATAATAATAATAATAATAATAAATAATAATAAATAATAATAATAATAATAATAATAATAATAATCCTTTCTACTATAGGCACAAGGCCTGAAATTGTTGGGGAGGGGGCCAGTCAGTTAGATCAACCCCAGTACTCAATTGGTACTTGTTTTATAGACTTCGAAAGGATGAAAGGCAAAGTGTAGCTCTGGGGAATTTGAACTCAGAACGGAAGGACGGACGAAATGCTGCAAAGCATTTTATTCGGCGTACTAACGATTCTGCCAGCCTACCGACTGAATGGTAATAATAATAATAACAATAATAATAATAATAATAATAATAATAATAATAATGATAATGATAATAATAATAATAATAATAATAATAATAATAATAATAATAATGCTTTCAAATTTTAGCAAAAGGGCCAACAATTTCGGGGAAGGAGTTAAATCGATCGCATCACCCTCAGTACTTGACTGGCACTTATTTTATCGACCCCGATAGGATGAAAGTTAGAGTCACCGTCGATGGCATTTGAACCGACAATGTAAAGAGTCGGAAAAAAATGCCGCTATGCATTTTGTCCAGTTTGCTAACGAATCTTAAATGGCGTAACAACTACTTGGACTATTTGCCCATCAAACTCATTCTGCACTTTTATTTTCTTTTAAAAAAATATTTTAACATATCTGATCTAGCTCACTATAAAAACTACCACATTGATCTAAAGCATGGCCATCACTGAAGACTCCTACGTATAGAACGAATATTATATTTATTTTGTACCACGGGAGTCACCGGTGATACACACATTAAAATGTGTTAAAATGGCCATTATACCTCCACCTACGCATTTGTTTAATTTATTTATGATTTTTTCTACAGATTATATTTCAGATAATATTATATATGCGTTATTAACTTCTTTTCTACATTTGTTTTTTGGCGGGCAGCGTTCCAATGATGGAGATGATAGTGACCGCATTCTTCTTACCAGGTCCTGTCTTATTGTCTATTGATTCAAATTGAAAAAGCATCCGAGAAATACAAACAAACATGTGGACAGTAAATTTCTGTAAGATCGAATAATGTAGTTTGAACTGTAGTAATGTGAGACGCTCTCAAAATAAATCAACATGAAAGTCATCGATGATTCCCATGGTGTATTAACCGGTACTCCGTCGGTCACGACGACGAGTGTCCCAGTTGATCCGATCAACAGAACAGTCTGCTCGGGAAATTAATGTGCATGTGGCTGGGCACATGTAGTTCTCAGGGAGATTCAGCGTGATACAGAATGTGTCAAGGCCGGTCGTTTTGAATTACAGGTACTACACGTTTTTGCCAGTTTAGTGGACTGGAGTAACGTGAAATAAAGTGTCTTGTTCAAGGACACGACGTGCTGCTGGGGATCGAACTCACGACCGTAAGCCCAATATCCTAACCATTAAGCCACGTACCTTCACTATGATATATTAAGAATATAGCGTAGGGAGTCTCTGGTGTCTCACACCGTAGGCAAAGTGCTATATAAAATTTCCAGTGAATATTTCTTTGTTATCCTTGAATTCTATCGATCCGTTAAGTATGGACATGCTAAAAACTGAGCTTCACTTGTACTAAATCAAAACCTCTCTGTCTAAGTTAGTTACGAGGACTGTTGTCTTGTCTAGATGAGTTATTGAGGGTAAATAGCTTCGTTACTGTGGAAATATATACATGAAATGATGAATCAGTATAAAATGTCTAGAAAGGTAGAGTGGAATAAATTCAACTCTTAGTACTTCAATGGTACTCATTTTAATAGTCCTTGGAAAATGTAATGTGAAGTGAACCTCGGTTAAGAAACTAAACTGGCGTAGCTGGTTAAGAAGCTTACTTCCCAACCATATGCCCTTGGGTTCGAACCCTCATTGTGGCACTTTGGACCAGAAGAGGTAATTAGAGGTCTGTCTGTCTATCTATCTATCTATCTATCTATCTATCTATCATGAACTACACGCCAGAGGCCAGAATGGTGCTCGATTGTTTTCTTTAAATGAGAAACATGGAAGTTATTTTGTTATAGTCAGGGTTCATGTGCTAAAACAAGACAAAATGAAAGCCGTTTGATTGGTTCAGGTTGCGGAAGTGCGTAGTGGTATCAAAATCACAATACGTCCTTTAACGGACCGGGACAGGCACGTGCTACTCGGTTCCAAGCAGACGTATGTAACCTTCTTGTTGCACCTTGCATGACTATTAGGAGTGATCAAGGGGTCAGAAATGATGGTAGACTTTAAGACCAACCTCAACAACCTTCCGCAACACTCAACGGGAGAGGAGAGGTACTGCAAAAGGCTGATAACGCCATTGGAATACAGGAGGCAGTGAGCGGCTGAACCAGAGACAGATCGCCTTGTTCGGATAGTGTGCTTTATAAGCTTTGTTATATTCCAGCTTGTTCGGCGAATAGTTACAACACCTCCATTTTAATTCACCGCCTGACCATCGTGTCTAGTCCTAGCTTCCGTCTGACCAGACCGGAGCATTTGTTTCTTGTTGGAGGGGACGATGTTCATTGGTTAAGAATGTCTGTTTGCTACCGGCGCCCTCTGTAGGCGGCTTTAACATGCTATGGTTTTTGATGCGTAGACGGGCGCTTAGATTACACTACTTACGGAGATACTCGGGGGTAAGCGTTTGTAAGGTGTTTCTGCAACTCGTCCTTTTGACGGAGCAGCAGTTGGAGGTCAACAAAGGATGAAAATTAGGTACCTAGCAACTGGAATGTTGTTAAACATGTTGTTATCTCTCTCTCTCTCTCTCTCTCTCTCTCTCTCTCTCTCTCTCTCTCTCTCTCTCTCTCTCTCTCTCTCTCT
>NC_068989.1:8032380-8036983 GCF_001194135.2 Octopus bimaculoides
TATTATTATTATTATTATTATTATTATTATTATTATTATTATTATTATTATTATTATTATTATTATTATTTTATGTTTGACTTTTGCTTTGCATTTGTACAAGTTGGATCCAAGTCTCACCCAGAGACCTCAAGAGACAACATGTTAGAAGTTCATTATTATTATTATTATCATTATTATTATTATTATTATTATTATTATTATTATTATTATTATTATTATTATTATAGCCGGTGAAGTGGTTAAAGCAGTATTGAACACCAGATCGAACACCTTGCACTATTTGGTTGCACCTTATTGCGTTTTGGTTTCAAAACGTCGACTCAGACTCATGGCTTTGATTCTTGTTTTACATATGTATAGGAGTCGATTGAACAAAAAAATATGGTATCATAATATAAAAAAAGAATTGAGGTAGATTACCCGTCAGGTACTGGAGGGATATAATCAACTAACCCCATTCCGTCTAAAATTCCTGACCTTATGCTGGCAGAATCGTTAGCACGCCGGGCAAAATGCTTAGCGGCATTTCGTCCGTCTTTACGTTCTAAGTTCAAATGCCACAGAGGTCGCATTTGCCTTTCATCCTTTCGGGGTCTATAAAATAAGTACCAGTCGAGTACTGGGGTCAATATAATAGACTTAACCATTCCCGTAAATCTCCTGGCCTTGTACCAAAATTTGAAACTATTATTATTATTACTATTATTATTATTATTATTATTATTATTATTATTATCATTATTGAGTGAGAGAGAGCAGTGCATGCCATCAAAGTGACAGTGGAGTAAAATAGACGAAGCCCAGTATACCCATCATTATTACCCGTCTGATTATTATTATTATTATTATTATTATTATTATTATTATTATTATTATTATTATTATTATGTTGTTGTTGAAATTCTTTAGCCTGAACCGAAGCCACTCTGTAAGTGTTGGATTGTTTCGCCTTTGCCAGCCTCTGTTGAATATACCTTGTTAAAATTTAGTCTTTTCCCTAGATATAATATATACAGGAGAACATAACCTAACACGTCCTTTCTTTTTAAAATAATTTATTATCTGGGTTTGAAGAGAAAATGGTTGCTATTTCTAGGTGGTCGAGCAACCACACAGAAACGACCCAATTAATTATTATAGATCCAAGTTAAGAAAACAAATCTGGTTTTGATTATTTCTAAAATTTCAGCATCAGAAATAAACACAATCTTATTACTGTAACTAGTAAAAACTATTAAGAATTAGTTAAGGTTATTTTCAGGCCAAGCAATCAAGGGAGATAAGGCCGAACGTTTGTTTGGAACTTATCACCGTCAACGGTTGTAGAGTTTTTCGCTCTTGCTTCGAGGCCTGCCGTAACTCGTATTTGCATGCGTTGAGCACGCTTCAACCTCGAAGACGTATTCTAATTTTAATTTGGAAAAAATTTTTAAGACGGAAAAAAAATTGAACAAGATACATGTAGATAAAAAAGATCTCAGCTGCCAGTGGCTTAGAGAAGCATAAATTCTGTTCATAATTTTTTTTTTACCAAACAGAGAGACACGGTAAGTTTTGAAAAGATAACCGCCCCCTCCGGAAGTAAGATTTGCTAATAGAAAAATATAGAACACACAGTAGATGTTTGAGGCTCGTATTAGGTAAAAAAAAGTACCATTCCCGACGCCTCGAAGGACAATAGTTCCATACAGAAATGGTTGGAATCGGAGATTCACACCAGAAAGAAAAAAGCCCCCGCGTAACACCGGAAAATGATAATAATTGATATTCTAAATACGAAATACATATTTATGTAATAAAGAGTTGGATTTGATTCAGATATTTTTAAGAAAAGAAAATATCTCAGAAGTAGATAAGCATTGTGGTCATAATGTTTTTGCATTGCATGTAGCCTCGTTTATCACTGATTCATTCATCACTGATTCAAGATAATACAGTACGTTCAATTGTGAACCATGTTACGCTTATCACGGATTGATCTGTGATGACGTGGATCGGCGATCGATCGAAAATTCTTCTTGTATCACAAGATCGCTCACTAGCGACTACCTACAGTACTCATCTTCCCAGAATGCACTGGCAATTTCTTGTGCTTGCATTACCGAACTACGAGGCTGCGTACTTTATATAGTTTTACTTTCTCGTAGCTATCAAAATGCGACCAGCGAAAAGACAAAAATACGCAAGTGTCTGATCCTAACAAATGAGAAAGATGAGTGTATTCTCTCCAGGAAAAGGTAGATATGATCAAGAAAATACATGACAGTAGATGCTTCACTGCTGTGGGTCGCGAGTTTGATCTCAATGAGCCATTCGTTCCATTCACAAAGTGCATGGAGATGATTCATTTATCACTGTGTTATTCTATTTGAACCAAACCTCTGTGATAAACAAGGATAAATGTTTGAAATTTTGTCAAACAATATGGAAAGGTTGAAGGTAAGCTATATTCCAAATACTTTCACACGTGGAAAGTATTTCTGATAGTTCTCGTTCGAGAGATCTTTAAACAATGTCCTTTATATGTCTGTGGGGCAGACAGCATCCATAACTGGAGACTCGAAAAGTATCGTTTTTCATTTCGAACCAACGACAGAGTCTCTATTCGGTAATTTGATCCTCTTCAAATAGTAGCCAAACCTTCAAATTATACCTTTACCGCTTTGAAAATTGGAGGTTCCTCGAGAGGACGTAGTGGTCATGGTTGAAGCAACAGAAACAGCCACAACAATAACAACAATAGTAATAATAACAACATATGTCTTATATAAAGATTTGGTGATCTTTGTCCTTACCTCCTTATCTGTAAGCATTTTCTTATCTCAGCGTCACGGCATCTTCAATCTCCTCAAAAAGCTCAAGGTTTGCGTGTAACATTTGCATGATGCTGGCACTTGTCATGTCTTCTAGAAGTAGTTTGTTACGGTAACCACACAGTACAGCGTTGATTCTCTCGTCAAACCGACTTTATGAAAAGCATTAAATTTTGTTGTTCTTTTTCAGTTTTGCTGCAGTTATTGTATCATTCTGAATTTAAATTCCTCTGAAATCGTCTTTGCTTTTCATTGGTTTCGTACCAGAGAAGTAAAAAGGTAAATATTATCAATCTTTTTATTTTCCACAACTTTGTGGTTTTGAGTTGAATATAGTCAAAGACGCAACAACCTCCATCTTATTCGATTTATTGTAGAGCATGTTGGCATCATATCTAGCTCTGATCAATTTAAATCAGTATAAAAGATATGTAGGGTCAATCATCTCTACCAGGAGCATACCTTAGGTACAGTTGATTTCGGTTCCGTTTTCAGAGGTTCGTGGATAAACTCACTCATAAATGGATTGAGAATAGGTTGTCTCTGAAAGGTAAGATGCAAATGGTTTCTGTCGATATCGCTTCGTGATGTATTATTGCCTGACTGTTTTGCTTTAATCCAGGAAACACTGAACAAGATTGGATTTATGCTCTTTCCTTTCCTGAAGAACAGCTTCCTTTGACCACACGACCCAGTTGTTGCTAATAACCACTCCAGAGGGATTCTTAGAATGTTGTGGCTGATGAAGCGCAGATACGAACAACGGCTGACCCATCTTCAGAGATTCCTGGACGACGACGATGGCGAACAAATGTGGTTACCGTTTGGCAAAAAAAAAAAGACTTCAATAGTGTGATGTTTGGTGCGCAAACATGCACAATTCCCGGCAGATCTATCAACGACATTCTCCACCCCTTGCGATAGACCATAGAAAGGGTGGGTTATATATCTAGTATCAATTTATAATACCTGATATCAATAAAAAGTTATAGTATGCAATATCAAAATAATACCTGATATCAATATACTTGAATTAATAAAGGCAGCGAGCTGGCAGAACCGTTAGCACGCCGAGCAAAATGCTTAACGGCATTTCGTCCGTCTTTACATTCTGAGTTCGAATTCTGCCGAGGTCGACTTTGCTTCATATCTTTTCGGGGTCGATAAAGTAAGTAGCAGTTGATTAATGGAGGGTGGGGTGGGGAGGAAGCATGTCGATGTCGATGTAATCGTCTTACACCTCCGCCGAAATTGTTGGTCTTGTGCCAAAGTTTGAAACCAACAGACTTGGATTAATCCAAAGCCTTAGAAGGGGTCGGCCATCGTTATTTGCTGGTTGTGTTTAATGCCGCAAATTTTAAGAGGCTGGATCGCTTCAGTATACAGTAGCGTTCACTTCATGGTCAAACTAAATAATCCCTTTGAACTTAAACTCTTAATCCATCAAACGCGTACTGTCCCGTGGATTCTATACGTCTCTGGTCTTAAGCCATTGATGTGGATGTAAGAGATATTAAGTGTTTCTCCGCTTGCACCGAGATGGCGTCGGACACTGAAATATTCGGCGATAATCTGATAGAATACAAGATGGAAGCAAAAGCACTCGTTAGCGGGAGCTAATCAGCTGGTTTGCAACTCATCACCGTGCTGGTAAGTGTTGTGGGTCGTAGACATTCGGTCTAGTTAAGATGTTTGTGGATTGAATTATTATTATTATTATTATTATTATTATTATTATTATTATTATTATTATTATTACCTCCGCCTTAGCGAGGGCAGAGGTATTG
>NC_068989.1:8036993-8037879 GCF_001194135.2 Octopus bimaculoides
TTATTATTATTATTATTACCTCCGCCTTAGCGAGGGCAGAGGTATTGTTTTCAGTCGTGTTTGTTTCTTTGTTTGTCCGTGGACAAGACGTCTCAAGAACCGCTTGATGGATTCAGATGAAAATTTCAGGGATGTTTGGCCTCGTGACTGGCACGAACTGATTAGAATTTGGGATCGATCCGATACCAGACAAGGATTCTGGATTATTTTTCCGTTTTTTTTTTTTACTTAATTTTTGAGAGCAGATGGGTTCATTTTCAGTATTCTCGTTTGTGAGAGCAGTCAAGTTTATTTCAGATATTCTTATTTTAAACATCATCTTCGGCTAATCGTTGACAGGATGTTGGTGTTGCCTTGGCGGAGGTTTGCGCTCCATGAGTGCTCTTGTTATTATTATTATTTTTATTATTATTATTATTATTATTATTATTATTATTATTATTATTATTATTATTGTTATTTTTATTTTTATTATTATTATTATTATTATTATTATTATTATTATTATTATTATTATTATTATTATTATTATTAAGGCGGTGAGCTGGCAGAATCGTTAGGACACCGGGAGAAATGCTTAGCAGTATTTAATCCGTCTTCATGTTCTGGGGAGTTCAAATTCCGTTGATCACGACTTTGCTTTCATTCTTTCGGGATCGATGAAATAAGTACCAGTTGCATACTAGGGTCGATATATTCCACTAACCCAACTCCCCCAAATTTCAGGCCCTTGTGCCTATCGTAGAAAGGATTATTATTATTATTATTATTATTATTATTATTATTATTATTATTATTATTATTATTATGTGTTTTACTTCCTGCAGTTTTGTTTCGGTTTCTTGCCGAGTGTCTTCGCGACACCCAGGATAAAGAAACTCACTGT
>NC_068989.1:8037889-8039266 GCF_001194135.2 Octopus bimaculoides
ATAATAATAATAATAATGATAATAATAATAATAATAATAATAATAATAATAATAATAATAATGATGATAATAATAATAATAATAATAATAATAATAATAATAATAGTAATAATAATAATGATAACATGGAAGATTATCGTTCTCGCAACAACAATGACGTACAAGTTTTTATAATTCTGGCAGGGTTGGCTAGCCAAGGATTATCCTTAAATAATTTTCAGTTTGGTAATTCCCAGTGCTCTTACAAACACTGGTATTGTAACCGCCTTGAGATGCCACATCATCATCATCATCATAACCATTATTATTATTATTATTATTATTATTATTATTATTATTATTATTATTATTATTATTATTACTATTACTAGGGCGGTGAGCTGAAAGAATCGTTAGCACGCTGGATGAAATGCTTAAGCGGTAGTTCGCCCGTCGCTACTTTCTGGGTTCAAATTCCACCGAGGTCGATTTTGACTTTCATCCTTTCGGGGGTCTGTAAAATAAGTACCAGTTGAAGAGTGGGTCGATGTAATCGACTCAGCCTCCCCATCCCGCCAAAGTGCTGCCCTTGTGACAACATTTGAACCATTATTATTGTTATTATCGTTATTATTATTATTATTATTATTATTATTATTATTATTATTATTATTAGGGCGGTGATCTGGCAGAATCTTTAGCACGCCGGACGAAATGTTTTGTAGCATTTTGTCCGTCTTTCCGTTCTCGGTTCAAGTTCCGCCGCGGTCGACTTTACTTTTCATACTTTCGTGGTAGATAAAGTAAGTACCAGTTGAACACTGGGGCCGATATAATCGGCTCATTCTCACCTCCCCCAAGCTGCTCTTGTGGCAAAAATTTGAAATCATTATTATTATTATTATTATTATTATTATTATTATTATTATTATTATTATTATTATTATTGATTAGGGCGGCGAGCTGGCAGGATTGTTAGCACGCCGGGCGAACTGCTTAGCGGTATTTCGCCCGTCTCTAAGATCTGAGTTCAAATTCCACCGAGATCGACTTTACCTTTTATCCTTTCGGAGTCGATAAATTAAGTACCAGTTGAGTACTGGAGTCGATGTAATCAGCTATCTCCCTCCCACAAATTTCAGGCCTTTTGCCTATAACAAAAAGGATTATTGTTATTATTGTCATTATTTGAGGAGTTAGTAACCGGAGGACAATATAGATTTCAGGATAGCCTGATATTTAAGTACATTATTATTCTTTCACAATTTTAAGCGAGGATTTCAAATTTCTGTTTGTTATTGAAAATATGTTTCTCTTAAACCCACAAACAAGACTTACCTTCTAAGCTACAGATATACACGCATACATAAATGCTTGCCTAAGTATATATATATATAT
>NC_068989.1:8039871-8047078 GCF_001194135.2 Octopus bimaculoides
AAGTGCATGTGTGTGTGTGCGTGTGTGTTGTGTTAGTCCCGTAACTTAGCGGTCCGGCAAGAAAGAGACGATAGAATAAGTACCAGGTTTAAAAAAAATATTAAGTCATTGGGGCGATTCATTCGAGTAAAACCCTTTAAGGCGGTGCCCCAGCATGACCGCAGTCTAATGACTGAAACAAGTAAAAGATAAAAGAAAACAAAAGATGGAAGATCGTTATCCTGGTTATCAACGTCATCGTGGTAATCATCGTCTTCCCCATCGTCGTTTAGTCATCGTTTTCGTTGTTGTCACAGTTTTCGAGGTCGTTATTGTTATCATTTTATTTGCATTACACTAAATACTCATATTAAGATCATATAACTTGTAAGCGGAGTATAAATAGGCCTTAATCAGTATAGTCCAAGAAGAGAAAGGTGGAAACTACGAATAAAGTAGTCCTCCAAAGAGTTCCATTAGAAAATTATTGAATCCACACCATGTTAAAACTAAAGTTGTTCACTGTTTTTTTTTCTTACGTAATAAACCTTACGTCTGTACTGTTTTGTTACCAGAGTTAGAATAGATTTTATGAATTATTTAAGAACTTGAACAGACGTACCTCAGCATAATACTGCTGTTAAATTTATCATTCCCTTTGGTGATTAGAAATCAATAGTCGAATGATCTGGGTGAAATTTTAATTGAGAAATCGTAACAAACTTGCAGATGTATGAGGATACAAACGGGTTTTAAATATCTTACCGTGGTACTTGGGAGTTTATACTCAACAAAATTCGATTTATGCTTAATTCAAGTTACTTTAGATAAAATCACAACTAGATCATCTCACCTCTGTTCGAACTAACTATTCTATATACGTTCAGGTCAACACATCGACATTTGAAATTTCGCTGTTGTAGTTATTAACTTTCATGAAGGCTGAAAGCTGACAGAATCGTCAGAGCATCATCAGAAAAATTTCCTTGAGATATTTAATTGGCTCATTATGTTCTGTGTTCAAATCCTACCGTGGTCAGCGTTTCCTTTTACTCCCTGGGAGCTCATAAAATAAAGTACCAGTCTAGTACTGATCAATGTAATCGATTAACTTTCTTCACTTTAAAATTTCTGGCTTTGTGTCTAAATTAGAAACCGTTATTAGTCTTCAAATTTTTTTTTCTGGTTACTTTTGAAAATAATGAACAAATATAGGAATATAAATTTATATTATTCTTTGATCTTGGCAAAAAAAGAATGAGATGGTATGTCTAGAATTGGTAAGAACTGAAGTTTATAAATTTAGATAATTTCGATTCGTAATATCACACCCACCCAACCCAGCCTTTTATCTCTGTCTACTGTTTGAAGAGACGAAATCGTTGGCTGTTGAAAACATCTATTCCATCTGATAGGCAGAGAATTCTGAAATAAAGAAATACAAAACATGGGTCATTAGTTTTGGAAAGGATTCAGTTTTTTTATGACATGAATTGTCCCGTTTGCAATATGGTAAACATTTATATTTGGTGAGAATGTCACTTTTGTTATTCTTGCATTGTCTGGCAGAGGGCAGGTTGCTAAGACACCGTTTCATGATGTTCAGCACACTGGGGAAGGATATTTTGCTATAGATCTGTTTGTACTTGGACACAGCGTGCTTGTAGAGATATGCAGAAGTCAAGAGGTAATCATTGGTAACCAGAAGAAAATGAGTATAAGACGAGTCATTTTCATAAATATCGTTGTTTAAGCTGACTATACCAAACGTACAAATCCCTTCTTTCAAGAACGTAATATAATACAGGAGGTGAGATTCAGCCCAATGGGATTTAGTAAACGTTTCACTGTCCTTACGGAACCTTACAGCTTCAGACATAACCTCATTGATTCTTTTGTGTCCCAAAGTAGTTATATACAAACCAACTATCGTGCGGAGAGACACTGTATGCGTCAGCACAGGAGTTGGAAGGATGGTAAACCAGTTGTGCCCGTTCGGTTTCAGCTTTCCCGAAAGAACGTCCGGGTAGTTGAATTCTCTGTCGAAGATAAATTTATTTCGATATAAAATACTTCCCCATAACGATTTAGATATCTTAGCATGTTTCGTCGACCGTTCTTTTCGAATATGTCTGTTGACCTTCAGGTTATTGTTTGGTATGTTCAAGTGTTCTTCCTTCATAGACGTCTTGTTGGGTTGGTGTTGCAGCTGTTCGTTTTCCACCAAGGTGGAGCTTACCAGACCGAACGTAAGTACGGTGATCAATAGCACATACATTTTACGGCGCTCATCTGAAAAATTGCAAAATATCAGAAAACCAAGATTAAATTAGTAACTGCATTTACTACGCGCCATATTAACAAAAGCAACAAGAACAACAACAACGGCTTCAGCCTACGAGTAAAGGTGCGTCATCTGGGAATCGAAATCAAGTCTGGGCTCTTAACTTTAAGGAAATGGTAGATGTTTCTTTTGTATAGAGGATCGGGGTAACGCATTTAATAGGGAAAAGAAGGTGATGCCATGATATACAGTCTCCATGCTCCACCATGATATACAAAAAGGAGTTGGTTGAAATAATTTAGATTACAACAAAGGAAATATTCATTTTTGATTGGTTTGAGGAGGAAAGAATACACTGTGTAAGCTTTCTCGGCTCTCCAAGATTGGGCGATAATAATAATTTGAAATTTTAGCACAAGGTCAGCAATTTTAGGGATTACGTTGAGTACTGTGTCCAACTGGTACTTATTTTATCAACCTCGAAGGGAAAAATCGACCTTGCCGGCACTCAAACTCGGAACGCAAAGAGCCGGAAGAAGTGCCGCTAAGCATTTTGTCCGGTGGGGTAACGATTCTATTAGATTGAGCGACAGTAATAGTATAGTAATGTACTGTTACAAAAGGCACACCTGATAACACTTTTCGACAGGCAGCATAATTTGTTCTACGAAGGTGTTACTTTGGGGCACATCTAGGCCTTAGGTCATTGGTTCTCAATCATTTTCCACTTACGGAATTAAATATAAGGAATTATATAAGGAGTTGTTAAAATATTTTGTGTATTGGCGGTGTCCCGGTGTGGCCATAGCCTTTAGGCGGAAACATAAAAGAATTGTAGAACTATATAACCAATTTATGGCACATAAATTTTATCAGCAAAATCGTGGATTCCTAAGGGTCAAATGGGCCCCGGTTGGGAACCATTGCTTTAGACTCTTAACCAGAAATCGACTTTTGTCTTCTGATATCTAAATATTCCTTTCTAATGATATTTAATAAACTCAATCCCAATGGCTTCTGCTCATTAGGATCTCCATAATAGTTTCTATCCAATAAACTCTCTCAAATGGATTCTAATTAGTGAGGCCTACCCAAATGGTTTGTTGAAATTATTGAATAAATTCTACCCAATGGCTTTCATCCTCAGATTCTACAAAAATGGAATAAACCTATTAGAATAGAATGAGCGCTCCCTCCAATAACTCATATCAAATGATATTTGGCTAATGAATTTTATATAATGACCAATACTCAACGACTTCACTCCAATATCCTCTACCTTTGGATTCTATCGAATGGTATCCAAAGATTCATGTTGTCTTTCAATAATTTTTCTTAATATGCTTTTAGCATTGCTTTAAAACAAATTAAGCTTTATAACCAATCAAGGTGAACACAAAGTTTGACAATTAATTTTGTGTATCATTCGGCTTCCATAGGATCAGGCAAGGCTGTGTGGTTGAGAAAATTGCTTCGTAATCATGTGGTTTATAATTACAGGCTTATAGCTCGTTAGAGTAAACTATAATTAATTCGTAACTATGCGGTATCAGGTTGATTTATAGCTAGTTTGATACAAAACTCTGAAGTCACTGCATGAAGCCATTGCCCTTAATCGATCAAAGCCATATGAATGAAATCTGGGAAAAAGAAACCATGTGTTAGAGGGCAGGCTTTATCTATTTCTTGTTTAATGCCCCGAAGTTTGGTAGCTGGGCAGCTTTAGCGGAGTCTGCTCTGTTGCAAACATTCAGGTTAGGTCACGCGTCTGATATCTTTCTCTCTTTCTCTCTTTCTCCCACGAGTTATATATACTTATGTCTTTAATAATTTCAATAATTTTCCCCTGTTGTCACAACCACTTTGAGCTGATTTCAGCTGCCATTCCTATCGCTTTGGTGGGGCTCTACAGTTGTCCAGGCATCTGACCAATTTTCTGCACGAAATAGTGGAAAGCTAACTTCAATAAGGAATGAGATGTGTGCCATCTCTTCACAAGGGTCTCATCGATCAAGTCCTGATTTTTTTTTAGCTAGATATGTCGAGTTTATTCTCCAAAAGTACTGTAAGTTCAACCACGATTCATGTTTTCTAGGATTTATTAATCAATTTCCATCATAACATTTTTGCATAATAAATGATAACCCCCTCCCATTTTACTCAAAGGTCTAATCTATAAATTGATAGCATCGAGTGATTCTATGCAAGCAGCAGTAGTACAGTAAAACTGATAAGTTCTTCACTAGCTTGAAAGTCTGATTTTTCAACTACTCCATAGAAGTCGATTGTAGAGGGTTGTAAAAGTTTCCTCGGTACATTCCACGAAGACAAGCATCTGTGGTTCCAAAATTAACAAACAAATTATACCGCTCTAACAATACGATGACCAGGACGAAAAAAAAAATAAAATAAAATAAAAGTCACCGCCAATGTCACACATGACCTCTGTTTAGTATCTTATGTCTATATTGTTTCCAATGAGTGCATCGCTTGCACTGGTAGCATTTTGTAATGAATATTGTATCAATGTATAAACCCGTTCGCAGACGCAACAGTTTGCTGCAGCATTGTGTAATGAATACAACAGCAACAACAACGACCCTCCCCACCCATTACTACTACTACTACTACTACTACTACTACTACTACTACTACTACTACTACTACTACTACTACTACTGCTACTACTACAAATTCTGTAGACCGTGAGTTTATTCTTTCAAGTCTACAATTGCTTGTTGCACTATACGGCGGATTCAGTTACTGCATACAACTAATTTAACTGAACACCATGTTGTCCGTGGGTTTCCACTTTCACAACAACACAATGTAATGGATAGCACATCTGTTCAGTTCGTGTACACTGTATGGTAAAATGCATAATTAAGTTCGGTCCCTGTTTTATTTAAGTGCTGTTGCGTCGTACTCCGTGTAAAGTTTTATAAGTTTAACCATGCAGGCACGTGTGTTTACTATACTGGCATTGAAATTGATTCTAATAACAATTGCCATCGCGTGTTGCGCCAGCTGCTGCTTACAGTGCCCTCTACTGACTTGTATTTCAATCTTCCAAATGTTTTCTCTCAACAAACACCGGGTAGATTTACGTAAACAACGGGTTATTTGAAATCGTTGTGTAGTGTAAACAGTGTAAAATGAAATATGTACTTGTCGATTTCAGATGTTAATTGCCTAATCAGACTTAACTTTAATGAACTATCGGACAACGTTTACTCATCATTGATATTTTGACTCCAGAACCATTAGCACGCCGGGCTAAAGGCTATGATGATCTCCAGCTACTTCTGCTCGTGATCAGAGATGCTCATATCGTCAGCCACCAAGTGACATGCTCAACTGGTTAAGGTCAAACAACTGACAAGCAAATCTGTGGTATTAAGCAGAATACTCTCTTGCTTCTTTGATGAGAAGCCATAACTTTTCAAAATTATTTAAATAATGATTAACATAAACAATTGCTAAAAAGACTATGAGAACAAATGTAAATATAAATGTGTAATTTCAGTAAAGAGACTATAAATTTTCGAAGCAAATGACCTTCAGACAAATGTTCTTTTTCGGACTAATCTTCAATGAAATATCTATACTACTGGGCAGTTGACGACTACGATAGTTCACCGTTTTCTTTTCTTTACCCCCAAACTACAACAGATGTATTATTTGCATTTAGTAATAGTTTGATGATAATATTTCACTGAGATTGTTATGTTGGAATGTATGAATATATTTAAAGAACGTCACAAATATTTTCTAATAGTTATTCCAGAGCAGCCGCATCTACGGTTGGCATTGTACATTGTTTTAGCAACAACATCATGCTGAGCAAGACAGTAATATCATCATGACATTTTTGGACAGTTGCTAACTTTACCAGTATTTTAGGTCGCATCTAACGGTTTTAAAAGCGTCACTCTATCCTTTGTTCAACAGATATTTTGTAGCTATTTCTTCCTCTTGGATGGCAAAAACACATCCTTGGAAATTAGAAATGGTTTAACGGTCTCGATTTAATATTAACCATAACTACTTTCAATGCTAACTCCATTTAGAAATTAGTGCTAAACATGATTGTCTTTAACATTTTGTAATTATCCTGAGTGTTTCGCGCCAAGAGCTGTATTAAAATCAAGCCATTAGTAGTTCTGTGATTACATAGGATATTTTTTGGGACTGGAGGTTGGTTGAAGAAGAGTTCAGCAGGGTTACTAACAGTGACGGCCGTTTGTTTGGATTACGAAATATAAATGTCGTTAAAGCTGCTTAGCTGTAGTGTTATCCTGGTTACTTAATTCTAGATTAAGAGTACGTATGATAAAAATCATGTTCAGCCAGGGGCTAAAGTAGAAAACATTTCCCTAGGATGCCGTACAGTGGGATTGAACCCGAAACTACGTGGTTGCTCAGCGACCTTACAGATATATATATATAAATGTGTGTGTGTGCGTGTGTGTGTGTGTGTGTGTGTGTGTGTGTGTGTGTGTGTGTGTGTGTGTGTGTGTGTGTGTGAATGTATGTACGTGTATGCATAAAAGCATATTTAGAAAACTTGTACACGTATATTGTTTTATTTTGTGATGGTCATTTTGCCAGTTAAAATACACGCACCGTTTGCAGTTCAGTTTTATTATTACTTCTAATTAATTTCTCCATTTCTCTCGAGATACGGAGAAGTCACTGAAAAAGTAACAGTTGTGTGACGAAAGACAGTGAAATGATATAAAACTGAACTATACACGTCGGCTCTATTTTACAGGTAAAATAGGGTAATACCTGTTTCAGTTTCAAGAATCCCTAGAAACATATGCAATAAACGAATATACATACATACATACATACATGCACACACACACACACTCACAATTGAAATTTATATATATATATAGTCAATTCAATAATATATATATGTATATATGTATGTATATA
>NC_068989.1:8047413-8048433 GCF_001194135.2 Octopus bimaculoides
TGTTACAAATTCCGCCGAGGTTGACCTATTCTTTAAGCCTTTGAAGAATAAATCGACACCATTACTTATTTTTTAAAGACCGGTACTTGTTCTATCTGTCTTTTTTGCCGAACACCTAAGTTACCGGACGTAAACTAACGAAAGCCTGTTTTCAAGAGGTAGCGAGAGGAACAAACAGAAACGCAAACACACATATATACGTACATATACGGTGAACTTCTTTCAGTTTCCCCTCAACCAAATGCCATCACGTGGCTTTGGTCAGTCCGGGGCTATAGTAGAAGAAAGTTCCCCAAGGTGTCCCCAATGTGTCCTGCGCAAGAACTGAACTCAAGGCCACACCACTAGGAAGCAACTTTCTTCTTCACACAACCGCACCTGCTCCTATCGTCGCCATTTTTTGTTTTAATGACGGGAGGGATGATTCGATGAATAATTGGCTACTACTTCTAACATGTCGAGCGACCTTACTAAGGTTCACTCCTTTAACATTAATTTCTGTTGCGTTATGATGTCGACAATATAGTTTTCACTGAGGGCGGCGAGTTGGTAGAAACGTTAGCACGCTGGGCGAAATGCTTAGCGACATTTCGTCTGCCGTAACGTTCTGAGTTCAAATTCCGCCTAGGCCGATTTGCCTTTCATCCTTTCGGGGTCGATAAATTAAGTACCAGTTACGCACTGGTGTCGATATAATCGACTTAATCCATTTGTCTGTCCTTGTTTGTCTCCTCTATGCTTAGCCCCCGTTGGGCAATAAAGAAATAAATATTTAATTGGTACTTTATTTTGGAGGTGAGTTGGCAGAAACGTTAGCACGTCGGGCGAAATGCTTAGTGGTATTTCGTCTGCTGTTACGTTCTGAGTTCAAATTCCGCCGAGGTCGACTTTGCCTTTCATCCTTTCGGGGTCGATAAATAAACTACTAATTACGCACTGGGGTCGATATAATCGACTTAATCCCTTTGTTTGTTCCCTCTATGTTTAGCTCCTTGTGGGCGATAAAGAAATAAGAAACGT
>NC_068989.1:8048980-8052547 GCF_001194135.2 Octopus bimaculoides
CTGCAATCGCTGAGTATGCATGTATTTTGTGAAGTGTATGTGTGTGCATGTGTGCATGTGTGTGTGTGTGTGCGTGTGCGTGCATGTGTGTGTGTGTGTGTGTGTGTGTGTATGTGTGTGTGTAACATGCGTTATTTATCATAACGTAAGAGTTGGGTAGTGTGGAGATACATACATATGTATATATATGAATGCTTAGTATGTGTATACGTAGATATACCCATGTATACATAAATACACGCACGCACATACAAATATACTACTATGTATATATAGATCTACATATATATATATGTATGTACATACAATCATGTTTATACATCGATATATATTATATACACTTACACACATATGTATGCATACAAATGTATGTGCTCATAGTTCGACCTCTCCCTCTCTTTGTCTCTGTACACACACACACACACACACACACACACACACACACATACACACACATGAGTGTGTGAGTGTGTGTGCCCTATAATGTATTTACAATTCTGATGATTATGTATATGTAGTTGTTTACGTATCCATTGAGTATGAATGTCTCTGTCTTTTGTGTATGTGTGTGTGTGCGTGTGCGTGTGTGTGTGTGTGTGTGCGCGCGTGTGTGTAATATGCGGATGTATATGTGTAGACACGTGATTTATGAAACTCAATGATGTGTTTGAGTTTCTAATTTGTGTGCAAGTATGCATATTTTTTTTGTGCACACAAAAATGATGAAAAACAAAGCTGATGTAAACAAAATTTGAACTCAACGCGGAGGAACTCAGAACAAATAGCAAGAAGCATCGTATTCGATACTCTAAAGTTTCTACCAGTTCTACGAAGACTGTTGTGAAAGTAGCCGAAGTTATACAGAACAATTTGCCTGGAGTTACGTCCTCAAAAATGACTTTTCAATTTTTTACAGATTAGGAGGAAAAACCAAACAAAAATCAACAAAAGGAAAGGCGAAAACAAAAACGCAACAAACCGTCTGTCGGCTGTATGAATAAAATAGAATTAACTGTCCTGGAACGTATTCCAAACAAAGTTAAATTATTCCACGGCAAAAAAATTACGCTTCTGATCAATATTTAATAAGCATAAAAGCGATGTGATAATTGCATTTTATTTTCAAAAGTGTGAACACAGCGCAATTAGCACAACTCAAATATTTTCCTGAAAAACAGATATATCTATTAATAACGATGAAACCGCGTATCGACTACTACTACTACTACTACTACTACTACTACTACTACTACTACTACTACTACTACTACTACTACTACTACTACTACTACTACTATTACTACTACTACTATGTTTTTGTTGTTGTTGGCAGTCCGTCAGTTACGACGACGAGGGTTCCAGTTGATCCGATCAACGGAACAGCCTGCTCGTAAAATTACCGTGCAAGTGGCTGAGCACTCCACAGACACGCGTACCCTTAACGTAGTTCTCGGGGATATTCAGCGTGACACAGTGTGAGAAGGCTGGCCCTTTGAAATACAGGCACAACAGAAACAGGAAGTAAGAGTGAGAGAAAGTTGTCGTGAAAGAGTACAGCAAAGTTCGTCACCATCTCCTGCCGGAGCCTCGTGGAACTTTAGGCGTTTTCGCTCAACACTCACAACGTCCCAAAAGTAATGCAAAAATGAGCGTAACTTTCGCGTTAACTGACACAGGTCGTTTCAATTGCACATGTTAATAGAGTAACTTTTCTTCTTTACATGTTCTATTTCATGTTCTTCATTGCAGGAAAATAATGGGTTCCAAGCAGAAGCAAGATGCCGTGATTGAGCTTCAGGTTATGCGGCATTTATCGAAGGCTACAGGTTGTTCACGGAGATGACGCCATATTCAACATGGCCTATTAGGATTACTTGCAAGGCATTGGCTCTCCATAGTCCTGTTTTGTACTTTTCTTTTCAGTTGATTTCATGTTATCTTTTATGTCATCATCAGTTCCTCGTCCTTCAACATACGCCAAAAGAGGTCGTAGTGTTTAGATCTGTTATTAGTGTACAAAATGGTGGTCAGTTCAGAAAAGATCAAATCTTTTATTAACAGCCACGACCAGGATGATGCAACCAGCATGGTGTTGAATAGACTAAAACTTGAAAAAAAACCCGGATAATTTTAAACACCAGATCAAGTATGAGTAAGGGTGGCAGCTCAGTAATAAAAGTAAAGACCTGACCAAATCTCATCTGCCATGAATAGTTTGACAATACAGCTTTCGCATTCGGATGGGGACTACAAGTATCAAGTCAGTTATGAAGGTCCCATAAACAAGAGAGAGATGACTGTCCACAAAGAAATACATAAATTATGCTAACCAGAACTGTCAGCGTCTTAAAAATCTATATTAAAATCACACGAGATCTAGAACGTAGAACTGAAACAATATCGCCATTAGGGAAAAAAATCTGTAACTACTTAACTTACGTTGGCGAGCTGGAAAATAAAAACATTATTGTCATAATTAATGAACCTGAGGTTGGCACTCCGTCGGTTACGACGACGAGGGTTCCAGTTGATCCGATCAACAGAACAGCCTGCTCGTGAAATTAACGTGCAAGTGGCTGAGCACTCCACAGACACGTGCACCCTTAACGTAGTTCTCGGGGATATTCAACGTGACACAGTGTGACAAGGCTGACCCTTTGGATTACAGGTACAACAGAAACAGGAAGTAAGAGTGAGAGAAAGTTGTGGTGAAAGAGTACAGCAGGGTTCACCATCATCCCCTGTCGGAGCCTAGTGGAGCTTTAGGTGTTTTCGCTCAATAAACACTGACAACGCCCGGTCTGGGAATTGAAACTGTGATTCTATGATCGCGAGTCCGCTGCCCTAACCACTAGGCTATTGCGCCTCCTCTTGTACTCATTTTTGCTAGCTGAGTGGACTAGAGCAACGTGAAAGGAAGTGTTTTGCTCAAGAACACAACGCGTTGCTCGGTCCAGGAATCGAAACCACAATCTTACGATCATGTTGTTGACACCCTAACCACTAAGCTACGCGCCTCCACTAATGAACTTGAAGACAAATACGAAATGAACATTGACACTGGTCTGCCTCAAAGGAATTGGGAAATCCTATTTAACACAGCAAAATTGAAAAATATACCAGGTCAGAGATAAGGTTGAATATGTGTTCAAGAAATAACAAGAAAAAACACTAGAAGGAACAAACCCCTTAAAAAAAACTTGACATGGAATACCGACAAATTTACAACACCTCCATGAAATCGAAGATAATGAAATCCTCGGCACGTGCTTATATGTTAAAGAAGTCATCTGCCAGCAAGAAATGTAGACTCAGTCAAATCCAAATTGAAATCATTAGCCACATCATTGCGAACTATCCACGAGAGAATAGCGTTAACGATATTACATTCCCATCAGACATGATATGGTAGCCAGAGAAAGCTGGAATTAATTATGAAACCAAAATAAATGAATAAAATGAAATATAAATATGAATATAATGGGAGCGATGAATCGAAAGAATATTGGTGGAATCTAGAAATAAAGATAGTAAACTAAAATACAGACGATCAGATAATTTTTGTTT
>NC_068989.1:8052682-8052951 GCF_001194135.2 Octopus bimaculoides
ATATATAAATACGTAATACACACACACACGCACACATACACACACATACACATACACACGCACACACACACACATTCACCTGTGCTTCCATATATCATACATTCATTAATACCTACACATGCATCAATAAATATATTCAGACACACAGACACACACACACACACACACACATATATATATGATACACATATACGTTTATTGATGCGTACGCATAATATACACATCCTATGTTCACATACTCATTTATTCATTTATGCACCCACATATAA
>NC_068989.1:8052961-8055758 GCF_001194135.2 Octopus bimaculoides
CTTCCATATATCATACATTCATTAATACCTACACATGCATCAATAAATAGATTCAGACACACAGACACACACACACACACACACACACACACACACTCACACATACATGCATAGATACGTATAAATTCATACATTTGTATACATAAACCATGACGATATGTACATATAGACATACATACCGATACATGCACATACACATATGCGTATAACCATACATGCATATATATGCATACAATTACAATAAATAAATGAAAAATAAATGCTTAAACACGCTTCATAACTGGCACTGTTTCAAAACGTGGAAGCTCTGTTCCACTGTTTCTCAACCGAGGTTCCTTGTAACCCGAGGGATCTGCAAGAGTTAGTTATGGGTTACGTAAGAAATAGCGAGAAATCGGCTAATTATTTACAAATGAACTTTCGGATAATGTTTGCGCTTATATCTGTGATTTCATTATACACGCATGGTATATTCCATAAAGAAAACAAATCTTGGCATCTGTAGGTAGTAAAGAGACCCTACAGAACAAGAAACCCTTTAAAGGGGAATCGTAGGGGATTTTGGTCTTAATGTTTTGATTAACCCTTTGCATGTCTTGTGTATCATGTGATTCACAGGACATAGTTCCTGGTGTTTGAAAGCGCGTGGCTTAATGGTTAGGGTATTCGGCTCACGATCGGAAGGTCGTGAGTTCATTTCCCGGCGACGCGTTGTGTCCTTGAGCAACACACTTTATTTCACGTTGCTCCAGTCCACTCAGCTGGCAAAAATGAGTAGTACCTGTATTTCAAAGGAGCCAGCTTTGTCACACTCTGTGTCATGCTGAATCTCCCCAAGAACTACGTTAAGGGTACACGTGTCTGTAGAGTGCTCAGAGAGCCACATGCATGTTAATTTCACGGGTAGGCTGTTCCGCTGATCGGACCAACTGGAACCCTTGTCATTGTAACCGACAGAGCTCCAATCATCCATGATACATACATGACACACATTCCTAATTTTCTTCAACCGCCAGAGTATCTTGGGACTTATGAAGGGGGAACTTTATATTACTCAGAACGTATAAAACAAGGACTAACTAGAAGTCTGAGAACAAGTATGGACGTTTTGAAAAATATTTTGGAAAACTTATGAAAATATTTTGCACAGGTAAATGCCTAAAGACGCAATTTCTTAAATCGGCTTTGTGGTGTGATGGATTTAACACTACTAAACCTTTCAAAGACAGTTTCATAATTTATTTAATCCCTTGAGGTATTTTAATCCTTTATCTTCAATATGGCTGCTAGATATTAGATGGCCACACGAATGATTCATTCCGAATTAAATTTTAAATATTATGTATAAAAAAGTTATTTATTACATATGGTATTTATATTGTACATTATGAAACTGTTAAAAAGTTTAATTCAAATTACAAGTAAATATAAATGAATAAATAAATAAAAAAATAAAAATTCTTTTACTTGTTTCAGTCATTTGACTGCGGCCATGCTGGAGCACCGCCTTTAGTCGAATAAATCGATTCCACGACCTATTCTTTGTAAGCCTAGTACTTAAATTTTATATGCGCGCAGACACACACCCAAACACAAATACAGACACACACACACACACACACACACACACACACACACGCGTATGTATTTGTTGTTCTGTGTTTGTCCCCACACCATCGTTTGACAACCGATACTGGTGTGTTCACGTCCCCGTAACTTAGCGGTTCGGCCCAACAGACCGATAGAATAAGCACTAGGCTTACAAAGAATAAGTTCTGGGGTCGATTTGTTCAACTAAAGGCGGTACCCCAGCATGGCCGCAGTGAAATCACTGAAACAAATAAACGAATGATGAAATTAGAGAAAGGTTACCCATTTCTTAATTTTTCTTGAAATTTACGCAATTCAATTAACTAATATTTATGGAATGCGAATAGTAGAATGTCTGTTAATGATATAGATATCCAGTTTTCAATTGCTCTGGAAGATTAGGGACAGCAGCTCAAATTCATTTATTAATATGTTTTATGGATACCTTAAACCTATTCAGTTAAGCTTTAAACACATAGTATAATTTTGAAAGTTTAATTAACCAATTAGATAGTTGTCATTCATAGTTATTTATTAATTAGCGGGAGTAAGAATTTGAGAGAGTCGGTTATTGGGTATTTTACTCAATGCACCGGATTGCATCTTCTTTGTTTTAATTTATGCGCACAAATTTTTTGAAGAAGTTGTGAGTGTGGGAATTCTAATTCATTTTCAAATGAATGTTAGGCATAACTTCACACACATACACATACACATACGCACACATACACACACATACACACACATACACACATGCACACACACATACAGACATGCATACACATACTCATACACACATATGCACATAAACACATATGCACGCATATACACACATACACACATACACATACACACGCACATACACACATATGCACACATACACATACACACACATATACACATACATACACACACATACACACATACACACACATACTCATACACACATACACACACATACTCATACACACATACACACACATACTCATACACACATATGCACACATATGCTTACACACATACACACATACACACACATACATACACGTATGCATATATATACACATACTCATAAACACATATGCACATACACACACATATACACACATGCACACATACACATACACACTTACACACACTTACACACACTCATGCACGTGGTTTTGCATTTTAGCACAAGGCCAGCATTTTCAGGGAAGAGAGGAAG
>NC_068989.1:8055768-8058473 GCF_001194135.2 Octopus bimaculoides
AACACATATGCACATACACACACATATACACACATGCACACATACACATATACACACATGCACACTTACACACACTCATGCACGATCGTATAAAAGCAATAGTGGTTTTGCATTTTAGCACAAGGCCAGCATTTTCAGGGAAGAGAGGAAGTTGATTATATTTACCCCAGAGTTCAACTGGTTCTTATTTTATCGATCTTGAAATGACGAAAGCAAAGTCGACCTCACCGGAATTTGAACTCTGAACGTAACGACAGACTAAACACCGCTAAGCGTTTTGCTTGGCATGCTTACGATTCTGCCAGCTCGCTGCCTTCGGATGGAAATAATACTGATCCCCTTTTTTTTTTTCATTTTCTTGACCCCCAAGGAATCATAAAGCTGGTTAACCAGTTTCTCTGGAGTACAAGTGACTGAGGTCACAACACTTTCCTGAACGAGATCAGGGTCAGCAATTTTATATTATGTCCAACCAAGTACTTGATTGGTACTTTATCTTATCGACCTTGAAAAAATTACAGGCAAAGTTGACCTCAGCGGGATTTGAACTTATATTGTAAAGAGTCGGAAAAATGCCGCTAAGCATTTTGTTTGAGAGCCTAAAGATTCTGCCAGCTCACCACTTCAATTTGTAAGTATCTGGGTGTTAATAATAATGGGGTTTAAATTAAACTTGTATGCAGTGTTTAAAAGCTCAAGATTAAAGCGAGGTTCTGGTGTCAGGTCATCGACCGAACCCTTTGTGTATTGCAGTAAATATTATTTACCAACATAACATGGCAGTCCTGGTTTAGGACGAATGTTGCTGTAATTTAGCCCCAAGAAGCATCGTCTCCAGCTGGCTATATGACACGATCTGTGTCCTTATATTTTCGAACAAGGAAATCTAGCACCCCCACTCAGCTCAAAACAATATCTGTGTATCGGGATTTCCGAGTGGGGGTGCTAGATTCGAAAATATAAGGACACAGATTATATCATTGTATCATATAGCCAGCTGAAGACGATGTCTCCTGGGGCTAAATTACAGCAACATTCGTCCTAAACCAGGACTGCCATGTTATGTTGGCAAATAATATTTATTCCAAAGTACTGTTGCTGAATATCTCTCGGTGTGAGATTTAAAAATAGTAATTTCCATTATGTATTGTTTTCTCTTTTCCTCGCCTTCTCTCTTATCCTCTTATCTCATAAATTAACTCTGCTCTTTGTATTTGCACCAGTTTCATTGGTCTTAGTGAAATCTTAAACAATTGCCTTTTCTTCTTCTCAGGAACTATCTGACCGTTCTGGTCATTCCTTATGGCGTTGTTTTTAATGAAGACGCATCAAGAAAATTCTGATAGGCATTGTGATGAAGAATAAATTTTTTGATAAACGCCTTTACACCAATACAAAAATGAAGACAACAATGGTGTTTGATTCCATTGTGCATTGTCTGAGACAGGCAACTTTTAAATGCAAAAATAGTTCCCGCAAAATTGGAAAGGTATTTCACAAAAATGTACAGTCACGTGAAAAATATAAAATGATTATATAAAAAGTCTAAAATAAATTCAAAATAGGGTACAGCTTTTGCGATTGAAATCGGTGTCAGTGAAAAAGCCCAACAAAAAATGTCATTTGGTTGCAGAAATTATTACAGAGAAAAGCTACACAGTTGGAGTGAGCCTAATATTGCCTGGATATAAAATTATGGTGGGTGAAGTACTAAGACTTGATGAAGTAACAAGAAATTAAAAAAGTTCCACCTTCAAGCAATACAATATGTTAACTAATGTTGACATATCACATAACGCGGAAGAAGTTTAGCGTGATAACCTGAAAATTAGAAAATTTTCAATCCACGTGTCAACTGATCTTGCCAGTAAATGTTTGGTTGTAGCTTTCGTAAAATTTGTCAATGAGGGGAAATTCAGAACTGTTGTAAAAAAAGAAAAATTGTACGAGATAAACAAATAAATAGATATATTTTGTATTAGGTTGGTATATCTAGAAACAAGAGGTCTCCTCTGGAAGAATTGGCCCCTATGATTGTTTGTCATCTTAATATACTCTGACAAGCCTGATGATGAAGAATCAATTTTCTGATAAACGTCTCAGAGAGGTGTCGATTTAGAATTTCTTGGAGATTCAATTCGTAAACGATTTTGTAATTAATTTTTTGTAACGAAGCACAGTTCACTCCAGATTATAAAAAAAAATCTGAGTTTAAACCTGAACAAAGAATATAAATATCTTTCGATATACAGAAATATGATTGATGATTAGAATTTTCTAATATTCCTGGATATTTGAGCTGAAAAGTGAATTACAAGAATACTTTTCAGAAAATAATAAACCAAAGTTTGTCAAATTCTTTGAAAATGAAAAATAATTTCCAGAGGCGAACCTTCTTCACAAACATTTTTCATCACATGAACCAGATGAAGAAGTCTTTCATGGCCCCTGAGAAAATGTACGGGCTTCAAGTAATAAAATTTAAAGAGAAAACAGAAACGATAGAAAAATTATGACACAGAAGGGAATCTTGGAATGCTTCAGATACCGTTGGAGGTTAAAAGTGAAGAAAAGTATCGACAAATTTCAAGCCTTTCTAATTATACACCAACCCAATATAAGCATATAATATAATGTAATATTATGCTAAATTTTTATTTTTGAATTGGCAATTGTTACATATATATATATATTCATATATATAT
>NC_068989.1:8058758-8064115 GCF_001194135.2 Octopus bimaculoides
TATATATGTAACAATTGCCAATTCAAAAATAAAAATTTAGCATAATATTACATTATATTATATGCTTATATTGGGTTGGTGTATAATTATTGCGGCTTTTTTTTCAACAAATTTTATTCAACAAAAACAATAACGACATGTAACAAAAACATCTTTAAATAATTATTCCGGAGTATATTCATCTACTTCAATTACTGCTTCCCATTTGCTTGGTAGACGAGCAGACCGTCATTTAAAGATGTTTTTGTTAAATATTATTGTTTTTGTTGAATGAAATTTGTTGAAAAAAAGCCGCAATAATTCTGCTCCAGCCCAGTGATAGTATAACATAATATGATGAATGATAAGTATAAAGTATAAATTACACAGAAATGTTTCGATTCTCACCCATAATAAAATTATTAAAATTCATTGTGGGCAAGAACCTCCTCAGTGTAATTTTTTTTATATATGCGGATTCACAGATCTAAGAAAAGACTGTAAATATACACGAAAGTTTATAGGTTGTAAATCTTAACATCGATAGAGCTTCTTTTTATGCAAGTGTTCATACTCTCTGGACAAGCGTACTTCAGATCCCGCAAATCTGTTTTTCGAAAGCTTTGAACTAATCGAATCTATCTTGATTCGGACCATGTCTTAATGTAGGGCTGTCTTGCTTCGTGTCGATTATTGCGTAGATGTATCATGATTGAAGGTATGTCCTAGTCTGGGTCTGAACTACTTAGAAGCGTGTGTTTGGGAAGTTGTGTCCTGGTTAGAGGCGTGTCTATGTGTCAAGTTCTCTTGATTGAAGCAGGTCTTGTATATCTGCTTTGACTGAGGCGTGTCTTTGCGTAGAACTGGCTTGATTAAATTCATGTCTGAATAAAACTGCTTGTATTAGAGGCGTGTCTTTATCTTGATCTGCCTTGCTTGAAGGTTGTTCTTGTGCGGAGCTTTATTGAATTGAGGTGTGTCTTCATGTTGAACAACATCGAGGCCTGCCTTCGTGAGGAAATGTTTTAATGAAAGACTTGACCATCCCGGTGCGGAAACTCTCTGCTTTGGAGGAGTATTTTAGTGTAAACTCTCTTGATTGGAGATTTGTTTGATTTACTGTAAAAACTCTTCTGATCGGATGTATGTCTTAGACAGAAATTTTCTTCAGTGATGGCATACGTTAGGGGTGGAAGACTCTTGATTTAAGGCGTATCTAAGCAAAATCGATTTACATTGGCGTTAGGGATGACACCCCTCGCAAAAATGTTTCCGCTGTGATTTTAGAATCATTGTCCTCAATCAAGGATTATTACTATAGAATGTGTGTTATTGAGTTCATTTTTCACTGAAACCATTCAATCTTACGGATATAATACAGCACATAGGATAAAATTACAAGTCTAACAAATCATTTTCCTAATACCCATAAAGTACTGCTGAATGTTTCTAAGATATGAATTTATTTATTTTGCATTGTATATATTATTGCGACTGATATGCATCCTATTCCACAGATGTAACAGGTTGTTTAACATGTACAAACCATTCATTACTGACGTAATTATGTAATATATATCTGTCTTCTATAGCAGTCTGGTGTTCTCTTTAAAATTGGTTCTTGTGCAGGTCATAAGATGTAAACATGTTTATATTTATGCATGTGTGTATGTACATATATGTTTTTGCAAGTATGTATGTACGTATGTATATATCCATAGACCATGCAAGCATAAATGAACGAATATATATATATATATATATATATTTACATATTCACACACACACATACATATTTACATACATACACACACACACACACACACACACACACACACACACACACACACACATATATATATGCATGTGTGCATGAATGCATGTATGTATGAATGTGCATATATATATACACAAATATATAGATATACAGAAATATATACATATACATACACACAAAGAAACTCAAACTCACACACATATGCATGTGCATATATGTGTATGTATGTACATATATACATACACACACACACACACGCACACACACACACACACGCACACACACACATATATGTATACACACACGCATAGTTGTATGTGTCTATGCGTCTGAATGTGTGAGTATATGTGTGTTTGTGAGTCTGTACGTCAGAAACTGACATAGTTTTTTTTTTTTACTGAATAATAATGTTTTCATTTCGACAAGAGTTAATATTAATTTACACCAACAGCTATAACTGTTGAGAACCAAAGAAGCGTAAGAGTATAGTAGAAACAAGCTGAGCTGTCTGCATGTAGCATGTATCTACCAAAACATGAACTTAACCATGTGTGTCCTATATGTGAAGGTTTTGTTTTGCTTGTTTTGACGTAAGCAGTATCATTATAACAATTATCAAGATCGTGGTCGGCCATTTTCTCAGACAAGTGAAAACGTAATAGTTTCAAATTTTGACCCAAGGCTTGTAATTTTAGGGTGGTAGTGGGGGTGAGTCGATTACATTGACATTCAGTGTTCAACTGGTGCTCATTTTATCGATGTAGAAAGAATTAAAGACAACGTCGACCACAAGAGAATTCGAAACCAGAAGGCAAAGAGTCAGAAGTAATGCTGCCGAGCATTTAATCTGCCTCGCTACCGATTCTACCAGCTCGTCACCTAACACGAGGCAAAAACGATAACACGAAGAACAACAAACACATTCGAGCTCACACACACACACTCGTGTGCACACACATGCACACACACATATTCACGTACACAACACACGCAGATTAACGTACAGACACATACAAGTGTTCGAATCTAAGGTTTTACTACTCAAAATCGCACGTCGCTGCTATCCTTCATTCGCGAAAAAGATTCAAGGTTTTGCTTCTAGAAGGATCGCACATAGTGAAACTACTTTGAGTTGTAACAGAGTGAAGCGAATAATCTCTACAGCATTATTTGAAAACATTTTCTCCCGTTTTTTAATAAATATTGTACAAATACGTGTAAGGCCTGGCTGTGTGGTTAAGAAGCTTGCTTGCAGTCGCATGGTTTTGCGTTCACCCACGGCGTGACACATTGGAAGTATCTTCTGCTATCTACCTGGCGAGTGAAGTTGGTTGACGGAAACAGTGAAAGCCCGTCGTGTACATACAATGGCCTGTATTTTCTACACAGCTTTAAAACGTCCTTCCAAGTGAATGGAGTGGCCTTCACCGAGGTAATGGACATTTCTCCCCAAATATCTGCAACTTCCAAACCGCAGACCATTTCAAGAAAAATTAAAATCTGAGGATTATTTTTTACACCATCGAAAATTCTGCTAATATAAAATCACCAGAAATTCTTTTCGATTTTATATAAATGCCTTGTCTAGAAGTTGTTTAAAACTGTACAAAAGAAAAATCATTAAATATCTTCATAAAATTTCTACATTTAAATTTGAGGAAACAGTGCCAGTTGGTTTAATCCGCCTTCCAATATAGCTATAGCTAGACAAAGTCGCATAACAATTAAGAAAATTACCTAAGAAACACTTTCTCATCAAACAGCATTAATATTACCAAATTTTTAACAGAAATATTATTAAAATCTTATATTCTGCTACCCCTAATTTTGATTAAAATGTTACTACCTCAAAACTTTCAAGACTGAGTCAATACAGCATCATTTCATTCACAAACTAATGCAACTTTTCTACTGAGTCAATGATTCCTTAAATTTTAATTAGCAAGCTGAGGACGAAATTAATTCGCTGTTTACATCAGATTAACTTCAGATCCTTTCAAATTTAAGAATCACTCATCTATCTACTCTTTCAGTAATTCTAAAGAGAGAAATCAAATTTATTATCTAGCGACATCAGGGATTTGAAAGCTAAATCTACCACTTATAATAGAAACTGGAATATCTTGTCTTAAGCCAGACCCGAAACCAGAAATGAGAATCCTTGTGAGTTATATACTAAAGAGAACCTGGAAATGAACTTCACTGATGAGCAAACTTGAATCACCATTAGGAAAGTGCCTCACTCTGTATTCATAGAAATTTTAAAACCACTAAATGTTTCCAAACATTCTGTTTTCTTAATCTTCATTACTTTTATTATTTCTATCGCATTTTCAATATTATTTTCATTAATACGATCTACATAACTTACCTGTAACACATTTCTTGTCATTACTTAGCCAAAGACTTCAAATATGTTATCTTATTCAGATAATATTTTACTATACCTTCTACGTTTTACTTATTTTTCACAACTCCTTAGAAGTTTATACTTTAGAATTCCTTTCGTAAATAAAATTAAGTACTAACTGTGCCCCTTGGTCTACCTAAATCTAATCGAACCATTTATATGTAAACTTATAGAGTGGGCATACAAATATGTGGAACTTACTCATTTCTCCCATATCGAAAAATAACAGAAACACTTAATCGATTTTCGACTCTTACTGGTTAATCATCAGAGGGGGTCTCTGATTATTATTATTCGACAAATCCCAGAGAAACAAGTTGTCAATCGAACATAAGTTCTTTAACATAAAATTCTCATTGTCACTTTATCTTAACGTTGTACCTATTGATATATTTATTTACGTATTTTTCATCAAATGTATGTATGTATGTAGGTGCGTGTGTGTGTATGGATCTTTATATATATATATGTATAGGGATAAGATGGATAAGTTGTTGTAAGGCATCAGATAATTTATAACCTATTCATACAAAAAAGAGTATGAAAATATACAAATTTAGCAGAAAATTAACAGAATCCGGAAGGTACATGCTTATAGTTATTCATCATATACGAAAACTACCTACAGGTGAAATGTTTATAATGGTTATATATATATATCCAAGTTGTGACAAGTTTAAAAGAAGCTATGTCCAACGACTTAGAGTAAATTACTCAAAGACAAATCCAAGAGTGAATAAAGCTTGTTATCGATAAAGGTTTGTTCGACAAAATAAATTTTGTTTCGTCTATGGCTCGGCGGATACTGTCTGTCTGTTTGTCTGTCTCTTCCTCTATACATATGTGCATATATTACACACACATATACACAAACAAACAAGCACACACACACAGATATATGTATGCATGCATGTATGTATGTTTAGCAATGGTGCATTGTAATAAACATGTGAGCTTCACACGAGAGTTGGTGAATCACAGATAACTATGAAAAATATATAACCCTAGGAAAGCACGTGTAAGTAATGTGTTGCTTAAGTATACCTTTTGAAAATACGAATAAGCCAAGGAGTAAGTATGTGGTCGGTTCATTTGCTAGAAATAGCAACAAAATTTTGTTCACACCCCCTTGCATCATTTTGTCCTAGATACACTGTTTTCCAAAAATAAACAGACACAGAAGATGAACGC
>NC_068989.1:8064323-8065352 GCF_001194135.2 Octopus bimaculoides
TACGATAATTCGACGAATTTACAACGACAAAATAATTTGTACAACTTAACAACATTTCGAAAATATAACTATGTTCTTACTTGAAGAATTACTTGAAGAATTAATGAATTCTTGGAGGATCTAAGAGCAATTTTGATCACGGATTAGCTGTGTTGTTATTTGATGACATAAAATGTTTTCTTAGACGAAGCGTCATACATTCCTCAGTCTATATACGTTTTTGTAAAAATGTATGCAGTTATGTATGTGTGCGTGTGCGGCTGTCAGTGTGTTGTAAAAATGTATGCAGTTATGTATGTGTGCGTGTGCGGCTGTCAGTGTGTAAGTATGTCAGTGTGTGAGTATGTCAGTGTGAACGTCTGTGCTGTATCAGCGTCTGCATATAATTCTCCGCATCTGTGCGTGTATGTGTGTGTTTCTGTGGGCGTGTGCATATGTATGTCTGTGGGTGTGGCTCTGCGCATTCGTTTGTGCCAATAACTGTGTTGTGTGTGTGTGTATCTATGTGTGAGTGCATACGTAAGTGGGACATTACGTGTGTGCGGGGCAAGTATTTGGATGTGTGTGCGTGTGTGTGTGTGTGTGTGTTAAAGTTATCATGTATGAGTATACAGCATCGTGTGAGTTTGACTTCTTATGTCTGTCCCTCTGTTTACGGGAAAATTCCACGATTTTATGGTTATTTCCTTCCAACAATAAAGAAGACAAGAAACTGCTTCCCTTCGTCGTATATATGTCTGATGCTACATTTACATATATGTGGATGAGTATACCTATATACGTATGCATGTCTATATTCTTTTATTCTTTTATCTGTTTCAGTCGTTTGATTGAGGCCATGCTGGAGCACCGCCTTCGGTCGAACAAATGTTTGTAAGCCTTAAGAGAGCTTAAAGAGACTCTATCAGTCTCTTTTGCCGAACAGCTGAATTACGGGAACGTAAACAAACCAACATCGGTTGCTAAGCGATGGTGGGTGGGGACAAAGACAGGCGCAAAGATACGTAAATATATATATATATATATATA
>NC_068989.1:8066209-8067642 GCF_001194135.2 Octopus bimaculoides
ATATATATATATATACACATATACATATATAAACATATACAAACACAAACGCACACTAACACACAGATATTCACATGCATACATTCATATTCATATACATTGCTAGGTAAAATGCCTGAATGTCAAAATAAAATTTAGTATTTTTCTAAGCATGCCCTGATACAAAGAGGAAATCTAATTATGTACCAGATGATTGACACTAAAAAGTTAGCTGAGATTATCTTCTGGGCCTAACCCTACAATATCTCTTTTAAATCTCTAATTGATAAAGAGTTATAATTTTCTTTTTCTATGGGCTCAAGTGATTCCCTGATTTCAGCTTGTTGACTGTGCATGTTTCCATGCAAATTGTATAGGTTCCTGATTTTGGTCATTTACCATATAGAGCAATGTTATTATCTCAAGTCATTCTTTCATGAATTTTGCATAACAATAAGTGTGCGCCATCTTGTAAAATATAATGGAATTATACGCGAATATATGAATAGGCAATAAGACAACGAGTTGGCGGAATCGTTAGCACACCGGGCAAAATGCTTAGCGGCCGCCCAGGGCGGCTTTGCCTTCCATCAACCTTTCAGGGTTAATAAAATAAGTACCAGTTGCGTACTGGGTCGATCTAATCGACTGGCCTCTCCCACAAAATTTCAGGTCTTGTGTCAATAGTGGAAAGAATATCCAAAAATAATTTTCAAAGTTTATGGCTGTACTGTGATGTCGTATCGTATCAATAAACAATTATTTATAATCATATAAACGTTATAATAGTTTATATAAAATATTGATCTTGTAAACCAAAATTAAATACTATATTTTTATAACTTTTCTTAAGCTTACAAGTGAACCGAACACTCACAAAAAATTTTCAAAACCCATATTTATCCAATATAACCTAACAATCAGCTCTCGCAGGAATTCATAATGGCTGAACTTTGTGGGATTCTTGCAAATGTATACTGGAATTGTTCTTTCGAAGGAGAATTAGATGCAAAGTGTATAATCGATATTTCGTCATTAAAATTACTTAACCAATCATTTTCAATTCATTTTTCGTTATCTCTGCTAAATTTCAGATGATCTTAATGCCATTTGTTTTCGTGATTTTCTGGAAATTTTGAAAGACTTACAACTAAACGGATGTCTTCTGCAATGTTTTACGCGAATATATATATGCTTTCGGTGCGAATGGTTTTTTATACGGCACCGAGTTTACAAACCTGTAAATAATAATAATGGTATTTTTATATAAGCTTAAAGCTTGTGGCGATCACCATGTCAATGACTAAGGAAAATAGTCAAATAAAGGGGCATATAAGCCCTCGACAGAAAAACGAAGGCTTTCATATCTGCGTGGAAGTCGAACCTACATCCCTTTGTTAACGCGACTAAGTATGTTAACTTTACGCCAGCGAATCAGCCTCCCCTATATATAT
>NC_068989.1:8067934-8068444 GCF_001194135.2 Octopus bimaculoides
ATATATATATATATATATATATATGCATATCTATCTATCTATCTATCTATCTATCTATCTATCTATCTATCTATATATATATCAAAAAATATATATATATTGATAAATATGTGTATATATATATGTATAAATTTGAATATAGATACATATGTACAGATATACATACATAGGCACACTTATACACAAACGCATACGCGCGCGGAGTCTCAAACGTGTGCGCGTGGTTGAATTTGTTTCGCAAGAATTTTTATTTGAAGCACTTTGCTGAAACCAATATTGTTATATTTTAAAAACTTCTCAAAACAATCAGCAGTTCTTTCTTCTTTTACTTTTATACTTTTTCAGAAACTTTTCGCTCATATGATTCTCAACTGTTGTTTCTTCTGTGTTATGCTGTTGTTATATATATATATATATATATATATATATATATATATATCCAATTAACACATAACATATACACACACCAATGCAAGCTGTGTGTATATATTTATTTCTCTCTTTTTCTCT
>NC_068989.1:8069003-8071060 GCF_001194135.2 Octopus bimaculoides
TATATATATATATATATATATATAAATATACATACACACACACACACACACACATATATATATATGTATATATATATATATATACATATATATATATATATATATAGTGCATCAGGCAACCGAGGAAGATACATATAAAACAGAAGAAAAGCAAAAACACTGAACAAGAATACTCCCAGAAAAATAACAAGTGGGTCCCTGAACAAACATGGTGCACAACCAAACTGACGTGGCCTCAATTGCGGACATGATGAGGCCACAAAAAGGACTGAATTACAAGTTCAGTTTTGACCCCTATCCATGCTTCTCACTACAACAAACCATAACGATTCCTTGGTACAGAGAGGCTGCCAACCTGTCCGACGACGCTTCAGCTGATGCAGCCCAGCGGGTTGAAATCAAGGGATCTGTGAGTTCACATGATGTTTGTTGTCATATGATGGCGGGGTTCTCCCGGATGTTGCTGCACATAATCTTCCTTATTTTTATTGCTACACAAGACTTGTATCTGGTGTCCTCACGCAACACATGTTGCATGGATTCTGTTGTGCCGAACTGCTTAATAATGGTCATCTCGGGCTCATAAGGATTGTCATTGACCATATTCTAGACCAGTTAGATGAGTTCTGCCGTCCTGACCCCATCTGATTTTTGGAAATATTTTTCTAACATGGTTGCGAATGATACATCCTCGCCATTATTACCGACCCTAAACATAGGGATCCAGCCATATTTAAGTAGCTGTCGATATCCGAATCATTGTGGTTGGTGGCTGATGCCACGAACACAGAACGTCTTTAGTTTCCGGTATCAGACTGGAATCTGACACGTCGATGCTGTTGATAATTCTGTCGAAGAAATGAAGCAGTTAAAAATTGGCGCATCGCATGCTGCTTAACCTAAAGCTAACTTACCTTCCGCTGATTGCTCACTAAAATATGTCTACAAATATCCGGCACTGTATTTTGGTAACAAGGAATGTAAAATAGCGACCACGACAAGCTCTCCGAATGGAAACGAATTACACGAGCGCGCGCGCACACACACACACACACACACATTTACAAACGGATAACTGCTTACATTTTATAGAGCCCCAGATACTGAGTAACGTATTGTACGACGCTTTGTTTAAACATACTGCTGCTATATCATATAATAATATATCTTACTACTTAAGATGAATGTGTTTAAAAACAATTAGTATTACAAATGTTTAATATTTCGTTTTTCAAATTTTCAAATTGTAATTAATGACACTATCTCCGAAAAAGTTGTTCCTATATGGCGAAATGAAAGAGCGAGAGAAGGAAACAAATGGTTAAGCTGGCTTGGGAAAATTTGTAGGGATATGGATGAAAAAGTTAATATGATGGCAAGCAGAACAAATTTAAAAGAAGACGAGATTAATATGTAGAAAGTAGGAAAGGCTTAGCGTGGGTTTATACAGAAAACAAAAAGAGATATAAATGAAAATTGATTGTCGATAAAATATGGATGAAAAACATCGTGAAATGGAATATAATAAATAAAGAAGGTAAAAGACGTACAATTTCCAGTGAAGAGTTGTAATCTCTGGAGAAAGACTGTAAAGAGCGTTAAAAGGGGACGTTACTCTCAGAGGTTAGTAATATTTAAAAATGGGTGTTCAAAATGTTTGAGTATCATAGGATGAGTAGATGCACCGATTGAGACGGAATTCGGAATTATGGTGAAGCAAAGATTAGGAAAGATTAATATTTCTAACTTTTTAATTGTAGATATGTGACAACGGTTAATATAATAGTAACAAGGATCGGAGTAACCAAATAATTTTACAGTTATGTCAGTAATTGTTTTTAGAATTGCATTAACGGTCAAGTTCGTATCGTAGTGTCTGAATACAAGGAAGCTAGGTGAAGCAGAAGAAGGTAAAGTTCTCTAGACCAGTACAGTAACAGTAATTCCTTTGTCCAGTAATTTGAATTTTTAAAAATTTCTTCCTGTTTGTATGGAGGTACAAAAAGCATTAATATAATATATGATATACAATATATATATATATATATATATATATA
>NC_068989.1:8071565-8072283 GCF_001194135.2 Octopus bimaculoides
ATATATATTCATATATAGATACATATGTATTATATACATACATGCATGCAACCATCCATCCATCTCTCTCTCTCTCTCTCTCTCTCTCTCTCTCTATCTATCTATCGTGTTTTATTGAAGCTGTAAAAGTCTTACTCTGTGCTTCACTTTACCGATCAGTAGATAGAGGTAAACTTTTGAAATAATAGAATGAAACGCTTTAAATGGTGCAGTGAGTATGAGTTGGTAAATAATTAAATAAATCTTTAGAAGTATTGCATGTAGGGTGGCGACATTAAAAATAAATTGCTGAATTCTGTTGTAAGAAAGGATTCACCGTTAACGAAAATCAGTATGAATATTAATAGCGAGTGGATTTAAGCTGAATAAATTAAAATAAATCCCCAAGCGTTGGTTTAGTGAAATAGTTTGCTGACCCAAAATTACAGGCAAGAAGAGGTTTTAGAATTTGAGAAATAAAGACGGAGTCATTCGACATTATAAATTAAAATGGAAAAAGAAAACATACGAAAAAAGAGTATGTATGTATGTATGTATACGTATCTATGTAAGAATGTGTTTAACGCATGTAAGCTTGCTTCCAATACACAAACACACACACATAAACATACACAGACATAAATGTGTATATATGTATGTATATAACTTTATTTACATGAGTAATTATGTACAAGAAATATATAAATATGTATATGTTTGCATTATGAATATATATATA
>NC_068989.1:8072819-8073675 GCF_001194135.2 Octopus bimaculoides
TATATATATATATATATATATATATATATATGTATATATATATATATGTATGTATGTATGTATATACCCCTCAGTACCCACAAGCACACACACACACTCGCACACGCAGACATACATGTATGCATATGTATATACGCACATACACACACACACACATGTCCACACACATATATACACGCACGTATGTCATTGTTCTGCTTTATTTCAAGATTTCTTGCCAATAGGGAAAGAGCCAGTTTGTAATCTATATCCAAAACTCCTTCATTGGAATTCCAACATCAGCCATAGGATATTTTTGTTATTTTGTGGTTTATATATGTATGCAGGAGAGCCCAGCAAGGACTGTCTGACAATTTCTGTAACTACATCACCCCTAACATCTGGCAGCCTAACTCCCCAGACTGCAACGCCCTTGATTATAATGTGTGGGGCGCAGTTGATCGAGAGACCAAGAAAACTTTTTGTAACACCAATGATGAACTGAAGGCAAGAATTATGCCAGCATTCACCCACTTAAACAAGGAAACTCTCCAGAAGAGTTGCAGGCGATTCTGAAGTCATCCAGAAGCCGAGGTTAAAGCCAATGGCGATTTCACTGAATAAATATACTCTTTTGTATTTCAAGATATTTTTATGTAATTTTGGTAAATATAACTTTTAAAATGAGAGGTTAGTGTTAACGACTATTGAAGAGGTTGCAAGAAGCAACGGAAATTTTATAAAAAATAGATAAGTAAATGAATGGAAATCGAACCGGTAAGTGTCTTAATTAATAAGGTATTAAAACAACGGCTCTCCTTAGACAGTAAAAAAAGTGTTACTTCCATTTTTGTATAATTTAGACGACTGTATATTC
>NC_068989.1:8074258-8077909 GCF_001194135.2 Octopus bimaculoides
ATATATATATATATATACATACATATGTATATACATGTATGCATGTATATCCAAATTGAGTGGGTGGAGAAGGTAAAGTTCAGGCTACATATGTTTCTTAACTAGCAGATTCTCTGATGCAATAATTGTTAAACGAGGGATACTCCTCAGGAGAAGAAACCTTAATTATATATAGGTTACGGCGTTGTGGGGGGAGGTGGGGGGCATCTTTGTGTCTGTTTTTGTCTGCCCCCACTATTTAACAACCGGTGTTGGTGTGTTTACGTCCGCGTAACTTAGAATAAGTACCAGGGTCAAAAGAAGTAAGTACTGTGGTCGATTCGATCGATTGAAAATTCCTCAAGGCGGTGCCCCAGCATGGCCGCAATCTAACGACTGAAGTAAGTACAAGGGGAAAGAAAAGACGTATGTATGTATGCATGTATGTATGTATGTATGTATGTATGTATGTATGTATGTATGGATGGATGGATGTATGCTTCTGCATGTATGTTTGTGTGCGTGCGTGCGTGCGTGAGTGTGTGTGTGTGTGTGTGTGTGTGTGTGTGTGTATTTATGCATGTATATTTTCCATTCGGACTTCCTCCAAAAGAGTACAAATGTACACGTGTTGAAAGTTTTTGTTTTTCATATGTATTCGGTTAATATATTAACAGTACTTCTAGTTGCAACATAAACAAATCTGTGTTTGTCCGTCCCTGTACAGGTGCACGAGAGTGACTGCATCTATCATCTATATGTATATACATATTGCGCACACATATATACAAATATACACATAACATATACATATACATGCATAAATGCATAGATAAACGCATACTTACAAGATTTCTTAATACACTCATAAATACATCATATATGACAGTGTGTTGTGTCTTTATACATGTATGCGTGTATATATAATTAACGCACACACACACACACGCACGTACACACATGCTCAGACAGACAGACACTCACCCGCACATTTATATATACGTATACAATCGCATATGTTCTTTGATCAAAACAAGCATACACACAAGACATACATGCAATTATAGGAACATACAGGAAGTTGTTAGTGATAAAAAGCTACCAACACATGTGTGTCTGCATGCGAGATGGTTTTACGTGTGTGGTGCATCTGTTAGATTGACGTACAAAGCTTTTAATAATGTTGGCGCTAGGAGACCTATAATCTTTCTCGAATTAATACCATACCATCTCAGAAACAGAGACTCTTGATATCATTTTAGTATATTATCATGTCTTTCGCTTTCCAACGACGGAGGCGCAACCACTGATCTCAATTGAAAGAGGTCTGTGTAGAATTCTTTGCAGACTTCTTCCACATCTTTTCTGTCGGTCACTGCATGGCCGTCCTGGTTCTTCAAACTCGTTACTTCCGTTCTATAAAGCATCATCTCCCTTTTGCGTTTCTTGAGGCTCTTCCGTTCTTGTGCAGTCTTCAGGAGCTTCTCTTTTCTGTACCTCTCGGAGTCATTCTCAAGACATTGTCTTATTGCCTTGCAGAGAACGGAATATTCTATCAGGTGTCCTCTATCTCAATTCATGCTTCTCCGCTTTTCCATCGGCTTCTTTGTCAGCTCCGAAATCCTTCTTATCTCCTTTGAAACCGCGACATTTATACTCCTCAGGCTTTCTTCAACTTCTGGATTGTAGTCGTCCTCTATCTTCTCAAGCTGATTCTAGGATTCTTTTCCAATGGTTTTCCCCAGCTGCATTTCCTTCACGACCTTCACACATTCCCTCAACTCTAACCGCAGTATTTTTTCACCCTTTTCACATCCAACACAATCATAGCCAGCACAAGGCGGTGGTCACTTCCTGTGTTGAACGGCGTAACTACAGAGATGTCCTATAGAATACACGAAGGTAAGTACCATCTACTCTGATCAGTGAAGTTGAGAGATCCCTCAAGCTGATAGACAAAGATATAGTACCGGGCAAGGATGGTATAACATCTGAAATGCTGCAGGTCGGCGGAGAGCAGCTGTGGAAAATCCTCGCTCTACATTTCAACCGCTACCTAGAGGAAGGATCAAAACCTTCCCAATGGAAAGAGTCGAATACGATCCTGCTGTATAAGATCTTAAGAACTATCGTCCCATCTGTCTCCTGTCTCATATTGACAAGCTGTTCTCGAAGATAATCGCTGAGCAGTTATCTCAATAACTAGATTCGAAGCGGCCAACAGAACAAGTAGGGTTCAGAAAGACGTACAACGCAATAGATCATATATTCACTCTAACACAGGTGCTAGAATGTGCGAGAGAGTACTGGTTGCCTCTGTGCGTTGTGTTTTTTGATTATGAGAAAGCTTTCGACAGAGTCGAAATCAACGCAGTACTGCGAGCTCCCAGGAAATGAGGTGTGATGACGTAGTACGTTGTTCTATTTAGGGAGGCGAATACCGCGTGCACAACGAATGTGGCCCTTTTATTCTCACCAGTGACTGTTCCGGGGGAGAACGGTGTCAAGTCAGGGAACACCATCTCTCCTAAGCCCTTCACGGTGTGTCTCGAGATGGTCATACGAAACACGAACAGGAACGGAGGCATAAGGATAAACGGAGCACTACCCACTCGTTTAAGATTCGCTGACGACTTAGCGTTGATAGGAGACAGCACCGATCAGCTACAAACCATGTTGGACGAACTGAATTTCAGGGGTTTGGCGGTCGTCCTGAAGACCGACCATACGAAAGCCAAATACATACAGTATGAGTGCGTAGCGATCGGTCGCCTAACAGTTGGAGGCGATGAAATAGAAGAGGTGAGCAGCTATGTGCATCTCGATCAAAAAGTGACTATGGGGCGACAGATGGAGAATGAGATCTTGTGAAGGGTAAGAGCAGGACGGAGAGTGTTCAACTCGGTGAAGAATGTGCTGAATCCGAACCTAGACCAGGTAACTCGTGCCAATATCTTCAGCAGCACAGTCTTGCCTGCAAAGCTATACGCAAGTGAGACTTGGGCCTTGGCGAAGAGAGAAGAACAGCATCTATTTATGGCGCAGAGAGCCATGGAAAGGTCGATGTAGGGAATCTCGCTTAGAGATCACATCCGGAACGAAGGGATCAGGGATAGGAATGGAGTGAAGGAACCAGTCGTAAAATACCACTACGCAAAGCTACGTTAGGCCAGTCATGTCGAAAGGTTCATAGACAATCGGTGGACCGGTGCAGTTGTTGAGTGGTACGCATGCAAGTGGAAGAGACAACTCGGAAGACCGCCAATCAGGTGGGAAGATGATTTAAGAAAAATGTTTGGAACAATGTGGAAGAGAATGGCAGGAGCATGAGTGGAATGGACCGAATGCTGTGGCCAGCAGAGCCAGTTTGGCACCAGACAGCCAGGCCGATCCAAGGGATTCAGGTGATTATCATGCCTGCATTCGAATAAAAATGATTGATTCTCCAAGGATTGGGATTCGATCTCACAACAGAGTATCGTGGGACAGCACGATTTATATATATATATATATATATATACGCGCACACACACGCACACACGCATACACACACACATATAAACAAAGAAAGAAGACGTGTTCTTGTCTGTCTCCTGTCCATGCTTGATTTACGCGTTCGCCACCACAATCTCGTTTAGGCATAGCAGCTCTTCCCGTTTGTTTTCATTGTCC
>NC_068989.1:8079089-8081818 GCF_001194135.2 Octopus bimaculoides
ATTCTTGAGTCTTTTGGTTGTTCGTTGTTTATTTATTTCACACGTCTCATAAGGAGAGTCTTCACAGTTTGTTACCTCCATTATTTCTTTATCTGATGTGAATCTCGCCTGGAGATTTGGAGGTTGTCTTCGGCCGTTGATGATTTGTAACATTAATTATTTGTATGAGATTCGATGATTGATGTAGAATTGAGAAGTATCGTTTGGTTGAATGTAAAATGTTGTTCCTAAGATTATGGGTAACTACAAATGGAATATTTATATTTGTATTTTCGCTTTCATCCTCAGGCAGAAATCGGGATTTCTTTTGCCCTGGTTATGGAATAATTTATTAGATTCTTGGAGTATTCCTGTTTTTGAAGGACCGTATTTAGTTCTAACTATCGTTTCTGCCATTCATTTGCGTTTCTAACTACTGCACATATACCTCTTGCCATATTGAATATGTTCTCTTTTGTATGGAAAGGGTGGCAAGACCTAAAATCTAAATATTGATGTGTGTCTGTGTCCTGGAGTAGAGATCAGTTCTAACAGTTCCATTTTATTTAATTACTAATTTTCTTTGGAAAATTAAAGATACGCCCCTTAAAATGTTCTATGTTGTGAACATCTAAACATCTGTACAAATGGAAAATTTAAAATATTCCCCTTATACAAAATGAAAGATGTAAACATCAACGATGAAAGATAAAAGAAGAAGAATTTAAAAGAAGTCTACACCTGAAATAGCCAGCAATAATACTAAAAATAACTTCCTCTATACGCATTAGTACGATCATCCCTGATCGAGCAAACTTTTGATCCAAGGTTTTCTAGCCGTGACTATCCTGTATGTACATTCCTGTATGTACATTCGTATGTACATTCGTATACATAGGGAACCGAAGACGGTGAACTAGCAGATTCGTTCGCACGTCAGGCAAAATGCTCAGTGGTCTTTCTTCCGGATCTTTACATTCCAAGTTCGAAATCCTACCAAGGTCTACTCTGCCTTTTATCCATTCTGAGCCGATAAAATAAAGTAGCAGTCAAGTACTGGAAAGATGTAATCGGCTTGTCTCACCACCCTTAATCCTTCGTGTACCGGCGGGGTCTCTTGGGACCCCGGAAAAAATTTTAAAAGTTACGTAACTTTTACATTTTTAAAATCTAAATGATTTCATATCTCATGATTTTTATTATCAATAGTTTATGTACGCACGTACAATTTTTGAGTTAAAATTTTCCGTCGTATGGATGATATATCATAAAATATGGCCATTGGGGTCCAGCTGGACCCCATTGGCTTTCTCTGAAATTAGTTTTTTCTTTTCTTTTTCAGATATTCTGATGACCTATAAATCAATTTTCTTCGTATTTGTACTGGTATGAATCGATATACCAAATAATTTTATCTTATTTTACATTTAGTACTATATGTATAGTTTATAAAACTATAAAAAATGCTGATTTCTTTCAATAAAGGTTTTTTTCAGTCAATAAATTATATTCTAATTCCCTTCCATTAAACGCTAATAATTACAAATATATACCTATAAAGTGCTAAATTTCTTCTGCACCATGCACTCACACATATATACAAGATTAAACAAATATTACTTTATGGATAATGCGGAAATGCACAAAAATAAAAGTGCGTCCCTCGGGATCCTCCAACCCTGCCGGCCCACGAAGGGTTAATATTGATGGCTTTGAACCCCGCAATGGACCAGCGTTCCGTTCCGGGTAAAATGGGATCTCGATTACTTATACATCTTGGAAATCGGGTAACCGCCCTTATGAATCGAGAAAAAAATACAGAAAGGAAGGATACACGAGGCCTGCATTATTCTATGCGTTTTCATCTAAGGGCGTGTAATGTGAAGAAGATTAGGCTACTATTTCTAGCAGGTCGATCGACCATGCGGAAGGACCACGCCACGTTGCCTCCTGCAAATAGTCAGCAGTGTGTAGGTGTAGATGGTCACGGTTATATTAAGAAAAATAAAAGAACAAACACAACTATTCCAAGTATTCACAAATCGTCCTTTTTCCTATCTACTTCCCCTTTCTTCTTGCTTTCTATTTTCTTCTTTCTCTATCTCCCCTTACCACTCTGCTACTCTCACGGTCTTCTACACCTCTCACCCCACCTCTTTTCCACACCCCCACTTCACATTAATCATTCTATCATTAAGTAGTGGAAGTGAGGAAAATCGAAACCTTATGCCATCACCGCAAGCCTTTACGCGACCAACCAATTTACTAGAAGTGGTAACCAAATCTCTCTCTCAAAACACTCATCATCATCTTAGGAAAACACACACACACACACACATGATACATTGCTTAACGTAGGCCTGCTAGAAATAACAGCCAGAGCCTCTCAAATCGGTCGCTCGCCACAGTCAGTCATAAAAAAATGAGGGCACATTGGCTAGAAATAGTCACGACTAACACTTTTGAACATAGGTCTGGGTTGAGGCCAAGTCCGTTTCAAGACGAGTTGTTTCAGTCTCCATGTTTCAAATGCCTTACAACTATCGTAGATCACTTCTTACCAAACCGATCGATTTTCCGTCACTTTTCGGTTTTAATAAGAAGTGTATTACTCTATCTTTGGGTATTAGAGAGCTATTTACACCTTGTTTTGAATTTATGTTCTTACTTGTGTGATGTATGTACATATGTATATAGACAGATAGACGCATATACATATATAATAATATAAATAATATAAATAGTATATA
>NC_068989.1:8081945-8084538 GCF_001194135.2 Octopus bimaculoides
ATATATTACGGAGATTCACTTGCATACCAAGTGACTTAATCTGAGATCGTGTGCTGATACAAAAACAATTGCAGCTTGGAAGGTGTTTATAAGCCATTTAAAAACACACTAAATCCGTTAGATTCACTTCAACATTTAAATTTGATTTGCCAAAATATTTTCGTCGCTTTGAGACCGCGACCTGTTCACTGAAACGGTTTGTAACATTTGCATTAGGACCTGTTTGTCCAAAGGCGGACTTGCTAATCATATGAAACTTCATGACGGCATTTACTAATGGAAGAGATGGTCTACTTCTGTAAAGGAATGGCAATCAGTATAGGATGTCTCGGAACGAATGATATCTAAAGCAAACCGATCCTCCCCAAAGATATAAACACCAGCGTTTATAGATTGGTGCAAAGCTTTGCAGTCTTCAATAAATCTAAAGTGTTGTCACTAATACACAACTGTTACTTGATGATGCTGTGATACGAAATGTTTTTGTTTAATCTTGAAACAGAAAAAAACTGCCAATTTGTCTCGTCTTTTTCTACGACATGGTACATTCGAGATGACATTCTAAGGGGGTAGGATGTACGTTAACGGAAATTCGGCTGCTATTTTTAACAAGTTGAGTGACGACGTACAGGCTCCTTCATTTATTCGTGAAATGACTTTACAGAGCTTTACGTGGTTGGCCATCATTTATCTCTCTACTTGACATTGATAAATAAGTATGCTGGTCATTCAAGATCGAAGTAGGGATTGAGGTAGCTTTTCACGGTTAATCATTGAAGCCTGTTATTCGGCTGACAGATAAAACAAACTCAATGTACAAGATTACATATATAGATAAATAGATATATAAATAAAACGAAGACAAAATAAACAAATAAAAACAACATTTAGAAAAACTAGTGAATGGACTGTATAAGTTTAAGGAACTTTATAAGCTCGTATTTCTTATGACGCTTGGAGAATATTTTTCTGGTGTGTTATGCAGGATATATTTCTGGTGTGTTATGGAGGATATTTTTCTGGTGTGCTCAGACCTTCGTTAGAGAAGGGAAAAGTTTTCTTTTTATTGGGCGAGATGGCTGGTGGAAATTTCGTTGATGGAAAGACACAAATCCAAACGCAAGCAAAAATATAAGAATCTTCATTTAATCGCAGCCCGACCGTCCTACAAATACATTTCTGTGTCTTTATCGCTGAATGCAAGACAAAAAAGAAACTTTGCTGTTATCTAAACAAGAATTCGTTTCAAAACATCAGTTTATTTTACTCCCGACGATATTCAGAGACTACATACAAAAATGCTTTCAAACGAATCAAATTGAAGCCTCTAAGTTATAGTCGTTTAACCTTCGCTTGTTTTAATCATTGGACTGCAGTCATGCTGGGATACTGTTTCGAAGGGTTTAATCGGACAAAGTCATTCCAATGCTTATTTTCCTAAGTCTATTACTTATTCTATCGGTCTCTTTTGAAGAACAGCCAACAACAGTTGTCAAGCAATGATAGGTGCACACACACACGTGCGAGCACACTTAGACACAAAGAGTATATACGGCGGATCCCGTGCAGTTTTCGTCTACTAAATTCTTTCACTAGGTACTGCTCACTTCAGGGCTATAATATAATGCTAAAGTATCGTGTTGTGAGACTGAACCCGAATCTACAGGGTTGCAAATTGAGCTTGTTAACCACAACCAGGCACAGCCTGTTAGAAAAAGCAGCTGAGTTCTTTACTATTTACATCTTGTCATCATAAAAAAAGGAAGGACACCAGGACGCATCGGAGAATATTGTCATAGATATGCATTAAAATGGCGTATTAATGGCTGGCTGGAAAGTCCATTTTAGCAATAGACCTGCTCAGCTATGACTAACACGAAGCTAAACAAGAACAAAAATAGAGGCGGCAGCAATAACAGCAGCAGCAGTAACAACAACAACAACAACAACAACAACAACAACAATAGCAAGAACAACAACAACAACAGCAACAACAACAACAACAACAACAACAACAGTGAATATGTAATGAAGCAAGACAATAAAGGTTCCTCCACATGGGCACTTGACCAACGAAAAGTAGCAACTAAATCTCCCTTAAATCACACCTATAGTCTTAAGGCGGGCTGGTCACGGCTGGAACACCTCTGATCGTACGTCTTCTCCATCAAAGCATCTTAATCAGCCATCATCTCCGTAGTCGTCATCGTCGTCATCATCATCATCATCATCATCATAGTCGTCGACATTAACATCTTAAGTTCATTCGTCCGTATAACAGCAACAATAGCAAAAGAGGAATGCAATATTTGGGAGACACCCTAGGCAGTCACAAGACGAGTTAGAAATAGCAGCTAAGCTTCCACGAAGCCAGACCTTCTATCGTAAAAGAGGAAGGGCACATAAGATAAGAGGAGGGACACAATAGTCATTACATAGAAGGAAGGACACGTATAATGATCGATAACAGAAAGGCAGGAAAAATCTTTGAGCATAGGTCGGCTGGGTTAAGTTTGACCGGGGGCTAGATACCAGCAGAAGCAGCAGCAGCACCACCACCACCACCACCACCACCACCACCACCACCACCATC
>NC_068989.1:8087530-8089996 GCF_001194135.2 Octopus bimaculoides
ATATATATATATATATATATATATATATATATGTGTGTGTGTGTGTGTGTGTGTGTGTGTGTGTGTGTGCGTGCGCACATTTGTTGGCTTGAGAGTGTGCATGTCAGTGTGAGGTGGGGAGAGAGAGAGAGAGAGAAAGTGAAACAGACAGAGGCAAATAATGTTGTTTCATTTATGATTCAGGTTAATAAGACATCACTATTTAGGGCAACTGCTGTTCAGATGTCACAGTAGGAAAAGAACAGGTGGAGACACAAATTCGGAGTACCATTAATCTTTGAGTCCAAAATCTGCTTAGGTCAGCTTAACATTTCATCACTTCAAGGTCGATGAAATTAATTTCAGTATATTATGCTGTAGTTGTTTCAATTCAATCTGTACAATCAATTTGTGTTCTTAAGAAACCTGGCGCCTTGCTATTCAAAGTATAACCTGCTTCTGGTTGTTGTTGTTTTTTTTTCTATATCTTTTAATCATGAGAAAAGGCAGTTCCCTTGTCCTTAATAAGCCTCATCCCAGACTAGTGAGAAGAAGTGACCCTTAAACCGAGAACCTGGCTCAAAGGCCAGCAACAGAAAGGTATTCACTAAAGGTACCCAGGATATTAGGCGAGGGGGAAGATGTTAAATTGAGCGACAGATTAAATCTACCCTCAAAGTTGGCCAAGAAGGGAATTAAACTCAGAATGTATAGAGTCGGAACAGATAGCGCGTGGCATGTTATCTTATTTCTAAGATAGTATGCCACATAGATGGGACATAGAGGGGACAAACCAGGACAAACACATAGAGGGGACAAACAAGGACAAACAAAGGGATTAAGTCGATTAGATCGACCCCAGTACGTAACTGGTACTTAATTTATCGACCCCGAAAGGATGAAAGGTAAAGTCGACCTCGGCGGAATTTGAGCTCAGAACGTAACGGCAGACGAAATACCGCTAAGCATTTCGCCCGGCGTGCTACCGTTTCTGCCAGCTCGCCACCTTAGCGTGGCATGCTATCTAACTTTCTAAACACTCAGTCAACTTGCCGCCATGATTAGTAGAAATTTCTGTTGCTTTATTTAAAACTACAGTGAAATAGGGTGGAAATATGTCTTGCCGTTTCATGGGGTAACTGAGGCGAAGGTTGTTGTTTAACCCCAGATCAGCTCTGATCAAATAAACTCGATCAAAGTTTTCAAACCGTCACTTTCTTGTGAAATGTGAATCTAGGATTACATCAATATTTTTGCGCCGACAACAGTAGGGTAACAGGGGAAATAACACCTGTGTTATTTGCCTGGCCATCTATGCAGTTCTCCAGCAGAGAAGAGGTATAAAAGGTGTCTGGAACTGACAATGGCAGCCGTTTCATGGGGGTAACTGAGGCGAAGGTTGTTGTTTAACCCCAGATCAGCTCTGATCAAATAAACTCGATCAAAGTTTTCAAACCGTCACTTTCTTGTGAAATGTGAATTTAGGATTACATCAATATTTTTGCGCCGACAACAGTAGGGTAACAGGGGAAATAACGCCTGTGTTATTTGCCTGGCCATCTATGCAGTTCTCCAGCAGAGAAAAGGTATAAAAGGTGTCTGGAACTGACAATGGCAGCCATCTTGAAGTGAGACGAAGGAGAACGAGGACCTGCATTGAAGCTTCAGCATGTAGCCTCTTGCATCTAAACTCATTGAAAAATAGAATACAATAATTATCTGTTGTTTCCTTTCTTAGTTGTAAGATAAGCTGGTAGGATGTTATTCGCAGGCGATTTGACCGCTGTTTGTCGTAGGTTAAGCCGATGCAGAACCGCTCCTTTGTTGCATTGATCTACTATACGTTGTTGATGATCTGCTTCAAATCCTTTCCAGTGGAAGCACAAGGCCTCAAATTTGGGAGAAGGAATTAAGTCGATTACATCGACCCCGGTGCTTATCTGGTACTAATTTTATCGACCCCGAAAGGATGAAAGACAAAGTCGACCTCGGCAGAATTTGAACTCAGAACGTAACAGCAGACGATATACCGCTAAGCATTTCGCCCGGCGTGCTAACGATTCTGCCAGCTCACCGCCTTTGATCTGTTTCAGATCAGTCCTTATCGAGCTGACCCACAAGTCAAGCCATATCTAACCTCGGACTATATTATACAATGTGTCCTTTTTTAAAGAATGTAAAGAATATTTTGAAGATTTTGTTGCCGTCTTTTACTGATCGAGCGAAAAATAAGAAGTTCTCCCGTATGCAAAGCACTCTATCACACCTTGAAAATATTTGCGACACAAATTATTTACAGTTCTTGCTCAGGTAGGTACATATGCAGGTATGACTGTGTGGGTAAGAATCTTGCTTCCCAACCATGTGCAACACCTTGTGTAACAGTCTTCTAGAATAACTCTGAATCGACCAAAACTGTTTCAATTGATTTTGTAGACAAAAACTGAAAGAAGCTCGCCGTATATATATATATATATATATATATAT
>NC_068989.1:8090123-8093634 GCF_001194135.2 Octopus bimaculoides
GCCGTTGGGAGAACATTTTTCTGGTGCTTCAGTGGCCATGGTAGAAATATTTGCCAGAGTTGATGTATAGCAGTCTCGAACCTGGAATTGCATAATTACGTAGTGAAATTCTTAACCACATAGCTACATATGTCGTGGCACTCCGTCATTTACGACGCCGAGGGTTCCAGTTGATCCAATCAACAGAACAGCCTGCTCATGAAGTCAACGTGCAAGTGGCTGAGCACTCCACAGACACGTGTACCCTTAACGTAGTTCCCAGGAAGATTCAGCGTGACACAGAGTGTGACAAGGCTGGCCCTTTGAAATACAGGTACAAGAGAAACAAGAAGAGTGAGAGTAAGTTTTGGGGAAAGAGTATAGCAGGGTTCGCCAGCACCCTCTGCCAAACCCTCGTGGAGCTGTAGGTGTTTTCGCTCAATAAACGCTCACAATGCCTGGTCTGGGAATCGAAACCGCGATCCCACGACCGCGAGTCAGCTGCCCTAACCACTAGGTCATTGCGCCTCCACATAACTGCATATAGGACATAAGCTGTTTGAAAGTCGTAGAAAGAACTCCACATAAACTTTCAAGTTCTCTATTTTTTAAAATTTACTATTAACTTAAAACATATTTTCAACACAAAAGCCTCAATAATGTAAATTTTGCTAAATTTTTGAGAATTTTCTATATAAATTGATTTTTTATCTGATAAAATTCAATAACACACAGTTCCAAAAGTTTCATACACATCATAATGCAGCTTGTCTATCACTTATCTATCTATCTATCTATCTATCTATCTATCTATCTATCTATCTATCTATCTATCTATCTATCTATCTATCTATCTGTCTGTCTGTCTCTTCCCTTCCGTCACTATATCTATCTTTTCCCTCTTTCCCTCACTACTGGCCTCTGCCTGCTCTACCTGCTCTACCTGCCTACGTATCTGCCAGCCTCTCTCGCTACCTACATACCTACCTACATATGTACACAGGTACACACATACACGTACCTACGTACGTATGTATTTATGAATGTATGAATGTGTGTGTGTGCGTGCATGTATGTGCGCGCGTGTGTATGTATGTATGTATGTATATATGTATGTATGTATGTATGTATGTATTGCCGTGACGTATGTTCACAGTTATACACGGTAGACGCAGTTTTACACGCTAAACAAAACGCCAGACGCAGAATACGATGAACGCATCATTTATGTGAAGCCTAAAAGACAGCTCAAAATTTCGAATTATTAGGATTTCATCTGGCGAATTGTCAAACACGTAATAAAGACCACTTGATATATAAGCGATAGTGGGAGGAAATAGTGTATAAGAGGGAGATTTGAATGGAGAAGAATGAATGAGGAAAAGGTTAGTTTTACTGTCATGAAATAAGACAGAATATAAAAGTTGATTACAGATAAAACGTGAAAAAGAATAAGATAAATAAAATATGATGAAATAAAATAGAATACCATAAAATAAAGTAAAATAAAATTATATGTGATGTGTAGAAACACGAATATGCACAGATATTTAAATTACAAGACGATAAATTGTAGAAAGAAACTAATGCGAATTTAATTTAGGCTTTATAGAACACCATTGGTGAAGTTTTATGGTAAATAAACCACTGATTATATATTGATCATACTATAATTCAGACAATTGACATTTCCCCAACGGCTTTTTCTATAAAACCCAGCGACTACCGCTCCAATTACTTTCGGATATTAGTAAAGTTGTATAATTTATCGACTTGTAATTTCTGTATTTCTGCCTATTTCTGCTTATACCCTTCACACATAATTCGATTTCCTTCATTTTGTCTGATTTTATTTCATTTCGTTACGTAATCATTCTTTATATTCTGAGCTTTCTGACTTCGTAACATTTAGGGAAAACACTTGTGTTTGCTGAGGACGCTGCTGTACTCCGTCTCCAAATTCAGGAGTTGATGTCTCATCAGGTGGTGAAGCAGTTCTGTAGCTGTTCCGGACCCTTCCATCGCAACACCAGAGCTGTCTGGGGTCACTCACCGATGTAGGTGACAAAACTGCCGCACAGCTGACGTTACGACTCTGGGCCAGATGTTTTTACCACCCACAGTGCTCAATTTGCTGCACCTATCTTCGTCTTTCTTGTGTCAGATATAATAACTTGCTTTTTCAGCGGCTTCCAACAATTTTCAGGCAACATCTTTGCGGATGATTTGGTTATAGTGATGAAATGTTTGTACTGCACATACATTCATTCTCTCTCCATCAAATCGATATTGCCCGTACAGTAAACTCGGTGTGCCGCTCGGCAGGTGGCGAAATGATCAGGACGTAAACGTGAAATGAAGTGATTTGGTTGGGAATCGAAACCTCCATCTTTTTATCGTGAGTGCAACATCCTATCAACTAGACCACGCTCTTTGTGTATGTGCATGTGTGTGAGTGTGTTTGTGCGTGCGGATATATATATATATATATATGTATGTGTATGTGTGTGCGTTTGTGCGCACGCTCGACGCTTGTGTGTGTCTGCTAATATTGACATTATATTTAATGTCAGGTTGACACAGTTGAAAGCTGAGATTCTTTGTAACATATTTATCATTTCTATAGATCAAAGTTTCTAACTTGAAATACATTCACTGTCTCAGAGAAGACCAACAAAAACATCATTGTATATATGTTGCTATCTTATATAGCATAACTAATGTGTACACACTGTCGATAAACTAATTACTGTAGCATTTAACAAGAGAGAACATTTCTGATAGACTTACTGTTTTAAAATCTTAATAAATATCAGAGAGAGGCAAAGATTCGTCACAGCAGCGGCCAGCGAGAGAACTTGACCCCAAAAGGCCGGAATTCGTCTTGTATTCTTCCCGAAAGACAGGGCTAGCACAACGAAGAGGGTGAAGAAAGTTTGTCTTGACCGAAACCTTGTTTAGACCAAGTTTTTCTTTAAGAGTTCATTCTTCCTGCTAGGTGACTCAGACGTCAGGATTTTCACTCCGTAGGGGAAAAAGGAAAAAAAACTGCGCATGTAAAACCTAAGCTCGAATACAGAATTATACACAAAAAATGCACAGCAATAAACATTTCATCACCATAAGAAAAATCATCTGCCTAGGTTATAAATGACTATCGTAAAAGACTATTAAAGATTCAGCAATTCCTTGCTGAACCTTTAATATCTTTTTATGATAGGAGAGTCCACATGTGTCACACATATAAACTCATATTTATACATATATGGATGGTTCTCCGGAGTCAGTTGTCTGCTCAGTGGAAACTACCCATTCTTAAATATGATTCTTTATATCACTATTTCATGTGGAATGCCCAGCGACCTTTAGCAAAATCCTAAGTATCTATAAATTCTGGAGAGAAACACTAGTACATACATACATACATACTTACATACATACATATATTGACAGTGAAACACACACACACACACACACACACACACATATATATATATATATATATATATATATATATATATATATACACACA
>NC_068989.1:8093769-8096280 GCF_001194135.2 Octopus bimaculoides
TATATATATATATATATATATATGAGTCATGTGGTCGATTTGTTCGACTAAAGGTGGTACTCCAGCATGGTCACAGTCAAATGACTGAAAGATGTAAAAAAGATAAAAGAATAATATATGCTATATTTCGGGTGTTTTTGCCCCTTCATCAGCACCCATCTAACCCACTCTTGCCTCCGAACACCTTGCTTTTATAGTCACTGCATACAGCAGTGTTGGCGAGCTGGCAGAAACGTTAACACGCCGGGCGAAGTGCTTAGCGGTATTTCGTCTGTCTTTACGTTCTGAGTTCAAATTCCAGCGAGGTCGACTTTGCCTTTCATCCTTTCGGGGTCGATAAATTAAGTACCAGTTTCATACTGGGTCGATCTAATCGACTGGTGCCCTCCCCCAAAATTTCGGGCCTTGTGCCTAGAATAGAAAAGGATATATCAATTTACATATTAAACGCATTCCTGAGGGTGGTATATAAGCATTAATGACTTGTAGGCACGTGGTATTTCCTTATGTAACCATATTATACTATAAAGTATATTAAATGTTTTTATGAGCCAACACCAAGTTCTACTGCGTTAGCAGTGCTCTTTACATTATTTTAAGGTTAATTCGACAGAAATTATATTGACAATAATACACACACACACACACACACACACACACAAAATTTAAATAATAAGGGTGATAAATTGAATATTAATTTGATTAATATCAATTTAAAAACCAGTGGCCTAGCATACTGAAAAAATCGGAAGATTCAGAAAAATTATATTACATACATATAAGAGGGTTGACCACTAAGTGGACATCCATTATGCTAGAAGATTGTTCTCAAGAAAATTCAGCAAACACCAGAACGTAAGCCAGCAAGACAAATGAAAATATACAAAATATAAAGAATTCTTTATATTTGCTGAATTTTCTTGAGAACAATCTTTTCTTAGTAGTCAGATCGTAGGTGATCTACTTCTAGCATTATGGATGTCCACTTAGTGGTCATCCCTCTTATATGTATATAATATATATTTCACCGTTTCGTTTTCCTGTCTTGTTTTCCGTCCGCCACTACCCTCCACGAAAACAATTTAATTTGTGTTCGTGGGAAGAACCATTTTAACGATGCGTACTGCCTTAATTCTTCGAAACGCCGGAGTTTTGATGGTGGCAGCTGATGAAGGGGATGTTTCTATGTGGCCTGCTTGTTTGTTGCACCTTGTTTACCATTTTTGTCCTTGTTCTTTTGCCACGTCATGTACCCAGTTATGTATCTATATGTACATGTGGATGAACGTATATACATACATGTACATATATATGCATATACTCATATATTGTTTATATATATATATATATATATATATATATATATATATATATATATATATGTATGTATGTATGTATATATTTCATTGTTAGTATGGAAACTGATAAACTTGGTCTATTATTATAGAACAACTTATAGGTAGCAAGTCAATATTATATCATAATATAGAACCGACAACATTTATATCAGTCAACACTGACCTGTGTAGCATGCATCATACGTATAGTATGCCGCGTATGATTCTGGTTTCAAATTTTGGCACAAGGATAGCAATTGCTGGGGAGCGGGTAAGTCGATTTCTTCGACCAGTGTTCAACTGATTCTTATTTTATCGACCCCGAAAGAATGAAAGACAAAGTCGTCGACTTCAGCCGAATTTGACCTCAGAACACGAAGACAGATGAAATGCAGCTAAGCATTTTGGCCGGCTTGCTAACAATTCTGCCAGGTCATCGACTTAGGTATGATATTAATAAAACATCTTAGAAAAGACGATAAAGCAATTTTGAACCAATAGCACTAAACTAGCGCGCCTTTGTTCAACCTGCTAGAAATAGACGATCAATCTTCCTCAAATCACACATTTTCACAAATGATGTTCGTATTTCAAAATGCGGGATTTGGTATCTTATGCTTGAACGAATGGACGGCATTGTCATGGGTGGAACGCTTTTGATCACAAGTTTGGTCCATTCGATTACTTTCTATATATAGAATCGATAAAAATTGTAAATGATTTTTATGGAATTTAATGTGTATCTCTGATCAACTGTGTGTGTATATATGTGAGTGTGTGCGTGTGTGTGTATGTGTCTGAGTGTGTGTATGTGTGTGTAATTATGTGTCTGTGATGTGTGTGAATGCGTCTATATGCAAATATGTACTTACGTAAGAAAGTATGTGAGTGTATAGGTGTGTGTGTATGTGTGTATACGAAAGTAAGTCACAAGACGTTTCTTCTCATTTCCTTAATGTCTCCCGCATGTTCTAAGTATTTACTTACGATGGGTGCCAGCTAGTTATGTATGTTTATTTATATATACACACATACACATATGTATATAACTTACATTCATGCACAAATAAGCCAGAGTGAATTTTCATGTCAGTGTGTATATTTTGGGTTTCAGGATCAATCTATCTATCTATCTATCTACTCTTTCATGTATAACATTATATATATATATATG
>NC_068989.1:8096778-8100141 GCF_001194135.2 Octopus bimaculoides
ACACACACACACACACACACACACACACACACACACACATATACGACGGGTTTCTTTCAGTTTCCGTGTTCCAGATCTACTCAGAAGGCTTTGGTCGACCCGAGGCTATAGTAGAAAACACTTGCCCAAGATGCCACGTAGTGGGACTGAAGCCAGAACCATGTGGTTGGGAAGCAAGCTTCTTATCACGCAGCCAACGTCATATATATATATATATATATATATATTTATTTATAATGCATATATATGTATATATGTGTGTATCTATCTATCTATCTATCTATCTATCTATCTATCTATCTATCTTTATCTACATCTATATCTATATACATATATATATATATATATATAGATATAGATATAAAATACATATATTTATATAATATATGTAATTTGTATATATGTATATGCACATACATACATGCGCATGAATACTGTCTCTCACTCTTACTCTCCTTTTCTTTCTCTTTGCATCCACGTGTTTACAAGAAATATTATAACAGATTAAAAGATGGCTGCGAAAAGTTCGTGCATACGTGTGTGTGCGCGTGCGCGTTTGTGTGTATGTGTTTCTGTGACTCTGTTTATATGTTTGTGAGTATTAAAAGTACGAGCCTTCGAATCTCTGTATGTATGTATGTATATATATATATATATATATATATATATATACACACACATACACACGCACACATACACACACACATGTATATATTAATATTCATATGTGTACTATTATGTATGCGGCGGTTGCAGATGTAATGGCGGGGAACCTGTGGGGTTACTATGTTGCATGAAACGGTTAGTAATCAGACGACATTTTTCTCTATACGGTTCTAGTGATGGTAGAAGGATTGGTTCAGTGATATAGCAGTGATTGAGGATGGTGTGTCGCTATTGGTGTGTTAATAATCCGTTGTACTATGAGTACAAGCTCATGAGCCTGACTTGCCTTTAAAAGGGCGCATTTATTTATTATTTATTACTATTATTACGAAGAGGGCGTGCTAACAGAATCGTTAGCACGCCGGGCTAAATACGCAGCGGTATTTCGCCTGCCGCTACGTTTCGAGTTCAAATTCCGCCGATGTCTACTATACCTTTCTTCCTTTCGGGATCGATAAAATACGTACCAGTTATGCACGGAGGTCGATGTACTTATCTAGCCCCCTTCCTTCAAAATTTTCAAGGCCCTTTACCTAGAGTAGAAATAGTTATTAATGATACAGTTGTTTTTGGCCACAGGTCTGCTCTGGTTGAATAGAGAAACTTATGATGAAGAAGTGTTCCAAACGTGACCATCCCTCTTTTTTGCATGCTAAAGGATACATTATGTCATGTGTTCTTGAAATTTTTCTTAAAAGGCGTAGGAGTAGCTGTGTGTTAAGTAGCTTGCTTACCAACCACATGGTTCCGGGTTCAGTCCCACTGCGTGGCACCTTGGGCAAGTGTCTTCTACTGTAGCTTCGCGCCGACCAAAGCCTTGTGAGTGGATTTGGTAGACGAAAACTGAATGAAGCCCGTCGTATATATATATATATATATATATATATATATATATATGTATATATATATATACATCTAAATATCTATATCTATATACGAGGCTTCATTCAATTTCCGTCTACCAAATCCACTTACATGGCGTTGGTCTCTCCGAGGCTATAGCAGAAGACACTATCCCAAGGTACCACGCAGTGGGACTAAAACTGGAAGCATGTGGTTAGGAAGCAAACTTCTTCGCATACAGTCATGCCTATAATATATTCCTTTCTAAAATAGCAGGATATGATTTGAGAGATATGTGGCTGCCACTTCTAGAAGATCAAGCAATCAAATTTGAAACTCGTTGGCTGTTTGGTGGTGATGTCGGAACTGGTGGTCCTAGTGATGATGGTGTTGCTGATGGTGATGATGGTGTTGGTGGTGGTGATGATCATGATGGTGGTGGTGCTGGTGGGATAATGAGTGGCAGTGTTAAAAATGTTGTTGTTGCTGCTGCTGTTGTTGTTTTCTCAGTCTCAAACCTCATTGGATAGATCTATGGTCAAAGACTTTCCAGCCACGACCAGTCCGTATGTTTTCCAATGTGCAAGAAACCAAGAACAACATCATCTAATGTGTGTTTATCTAAGACAGTGGCGGGTGTAATTTGAGGGAGATATGGCTGCTATTTCTAGCACTTGCGCAGAGGCTCCCTCGCTGGTTTGTGATAGGAGTGTTGTTGAGCAATGGCGTAGAAGATTCCGGTCGTCATCGCGGTGATCATATCAGTAAAAGAGTTGATGGCGGATTTTATGATATCGTGGCGGTGGGGGTTATGATATTGTGGGTATTTTGCGTGTGTATGTGTGTGTATGTGTGGCGGGCGGGGAAGCATCAGGGGCGAGGGTGATCATGTTTATAGTATGAATGCTATTTCACAGTTTAATGTTACTGGTGATGTCGAAGGTGGTGATGGCGGTAGAGAACAATATGGACGATATTTTTGAAAGGAAGGCGACGGTAGTCGAGAAGATGGCGGTCGTGTTAAGCCTAAAATGTTCTTGTTGTTCGTGTTTGTGATGGTAGTGGGAGGCGGGCTATGGAAGAGAAATTGATTTAGCACGAGTTGAAAGACATTCGGACAGTTAAGTAAGTTAACTTAGTATATTGCGAAGCGCGAAAGAGGAAAAGACTAGAGCTAAGAAAGATGGCGTAAGAGGAGGGAAATATAAAGAAAGAAATGTGAGGGGAAAAACGAAATGTAAAAGGAATGGGAGAAGAGTGGGATAAAAAAAGCGAAGGGGAATATAAAGAAGGTGATGAAAAACGAAGATTGAAAGAGAGTGCAAGGTAAAATAAAGAAGAAACGAGAAAATTTCTGAAGAAAATAAGGAGATAAAATAAGATAAAAACCAACGAAGAAGAAGATGGATGAAAGACAGGAAAATTAAAGAAGAAACTAAGAACTGATGAAAAGATAGATTGATAGAAAATGTGAGAAAGAGAAGACGACGAAAAGGTTGCTGGTGTTGTTGGTTAGCTCTGGGCTTAACCTTCTCAAATAGTTTACCTATGATCAATAGTCAGTACCATTTCATCTTATTTTCAGAAATATTCTATTTAGGACTAGATTCTTTGAATATGTTGATTAATTCCAGTTTTAAGGCAATGTGCTTGTGATTTCAGGGAGGAATTGACTTCTAGTTCTCGCAGACTGAGGGCTCGTTCGCGGCACACAAATACAGCACTGTATCTTTCACTAAAAACAGTGACAGCCATATTTTGCATTCTATGTGTCAATATTTTTTACGAATGATTTCAGATATATTTTACAAGTCTTATACTGCCATTCATTTCTTGTTTACACACACACACACA
>NC_068989.1:8100151-8100555 GCF_001194135.2 Octopus bimaculoides
ATATATATATATATCTATATATATATATATATATCTATATATATATATATATATATCTATATATATATATATATATATACACATAGATAAATGTGTGTATATATACTTATATGTATTTATATATGTATGCACATACATATATTTATAGATACATACGTATAAACATACATATATACATACATACATAAATGCATATAAATATCATTTAATGTACACAGTATAAAGGTACGTGCTACTAACAGTTTCTTGCTTTGGAGACACGGGTCTAGAGAGGTGTTTATAATTAGTGCTCTAGAAAGCTGCCTAGAGTCGTATCTCCAAAGCAAGGAACAATAGCTCGTACCATCATAGTGTACACACACACATAGAATATATATATATATATATATATATATATATATATA
>NC_068989.1:8100565-8104172 GCF_001194135.2 Octopus bimaculoides
AGAGAGAGAGAGAGAGAGAGAGAGAGAGAGAGAGAGAGAGAGATGGGTGATGTAAATAGTATACGTCTATTGATATATATTAATAAGTATGTACAGTTATTGCTTAGATTGGCTTACCACTAAAACTACAGCTTGACGTGAGAATGGGAACGAGGCGTTCGAATTACCTATCCAAGGCGGTAGAAGCTGTACCTGATTCAATGCGTATAAATAGATGAAAAATGGAAGACGGACAAGCAAAACATATGGCGTTATTCGAGGATGTTTGCTTCATAATAAGTAGAAATATTAAGTATAAAGTATAAAACACCTATGGTATAGCAGTTTTATACTTTAAACTTCATATGTACTTGATCAAGAAGGAAATATCCTCGAATAACGCCAATTATTTTTACTTGTCCATCTTTCATTTTTAATCTATCTATCTATCTATCTATCTATCTATCTATCTATCTATCTATCTATCTATCTGTCTGTCTGTCTGTCTGTTTGTCTGTCTGTCTGTCTGTTTGTCTGTCTGTTTATCTGTCTGTCTGTCTGTCTGTCTGTCTGTCTCTAAATTACAGAGACCTAAACACTGGTTGTCAAGCGGTGGTGGGAGCCAAACACAGACAGACAGACACACGCATATATATATATAATGAACAGAATGAGATAAAAATCCAAGGCTGTGAAAGGTTTCAGAACATTTATAAAGAGAAGGTCTTACAGCTGTTTCCGGGATATTTTATATATCCCTTCATCAGAGACGGTGTGAGAAAATGGTTAAGCAATATATATATATATATATATATATATACGGCTAGCTTCTTTTAGGTTTGTTTCAAATTCAGTAGGAGAAACATGATTCCTTTGTCTCCTTTGATAATCGTTACATATATTGTAGGACAAATCTCTGTGGTATAGCAATATTTTTGCAAAGTGGACGGCTTAAAAAACGCTCATAGTTTTGTGTTTCTTGGACGTTGTTCTTGCTGTGCAAAAATTGCTTGTCTGAAGTAAGTATGTAAACTAATGCCAAGTGAAAAGCAGGTTGTGAAACACTGAAGTATCTTTATCAGTAGGAAGGAAGAACAAACCTCAGAAACCCTAACAGTTGCTGGTTAATTGTCATTCTTAGAAATGGACAATCTCATCGCGGCTGTTTTGTCTTATGAGAGCGAGCATTGATAGAGTTAAATACCCTGGTGACTTATCTGTAGTCATATCTGAGGAATATATTAAATTGCAGAATTACTGAAAATTGACTGTAGGTGCAGAGGTGGATGAGTGAGTAAGAAGCTTGCATCTCAACCATGTGGTCTTGAGTTTAGTCCCACAGTGCAGCACTTCAGGCAGATGTTTTCTACTATAGCTCTGAGGTGTCCAAAGACTTGTGTGTGGATTTAGCAGACGGAAACTGCAAGAAGCTTGTTGCAAGCACGCACACACACATACATGTACATACATACATGCATGCATACATACATACATACATACATACATACATACATACACGAACATCTATCTGTCTGTCTGTCTACACCCATACACATAGATGTACATAAAGACATATATACATACAAAAACACTCACATATACAAACACACACACACACACACACATACACACACACACACACACACACACACACGTATGTATGCATGCATGCATGTGTATATGTATGTATGTATGTATGTATGTATGTATGTATGTATGTATTCAGTTTATTTCAAGATTTCTTGCCAATAGAGAAAGAGCCGGTTTCTAACCTAGATCTAAGGTTCTTTCATTGGAATTTCAACATCAACAACCGGGTATGTATGCATGTATGTATATATGTATGTATGCGCAGATTTGTATGTTTAATGTATGTATTCTCATGTATATAGTTGCATATTTAGACATGCTCATGTATACTTAAATGATAAACTAATGGAAAGTTTTAGAAATTTTTACAGTTCCAGTTATCGATTGGATCTGCAGTCTTCGAATTTGCCTTCTTCTTTCTGGTTTTGAGAAGCCTAATTTCTCAAGATTATGTATGTATGTATGCATGCGTGTATGTATGTATGTATGCATGCGTGTATGTATGTATGTATGTATGTATGTCATTATTCAGTTTGTTTCAAGATTTCTTGCCAATAGAGAAAGAACCGGTTTCTAACCTAGAACCAAGGTTCCTTCATTGGAATTTCAACATCAACAATGTATGTATGTATGTATGTATATATGAATGTATGTATGTATGTGTGTGTGTATGTATGTGTGTGTGTGTGTGCGTGTATGTATGTATGTAAGTATGTATGTATGTATGTATGTATGTATGCATGCATGTATGTATGTATGCACGTGTGTATGTATGTAAAAATGTTTCTACACATTTTTCTCTCTACTAATTTATAGTGAATTGATCAGCCCGACTCAAGAGCAGAAGATACATGCATGTATCGTGCGATAGGACCGACCATAGAAGCACAGTTTTGCGATGCTAACTACAACATATACTGATTCGAGAATTTGATCTCCCTGCTGGACATTCTATCGATATCGTTGGATATTATTGATGAATATAAAGACAAAAAGAGAAATATTGATGGACACAAGAAAAGATTTAAAAACAAGTAAACTATTGATATGCGTTAATTTGTCAGCGTAATCACGAATCACAGATGAAACTCTTAGACTTTTAGAGTTACATCCCTTAAATTAATTCGGCATTATTTTCAAGGGACGTAACTCTTATTGTTTCCTTATAGGTAATTACGCGTGATCTATTATTATTTTTTTATGATATGCAAATTAAATATATATCTTTTATCTTTGACTTGTTTCCGCCATAGGACTTCGTTCACGCTGGAGTACAGCCTTGAAGAGTTAGGTCGAACAAATCGACCGCAGTACTTATGTTTTTTTTAAAGTATTGTAATTATCCTATCGTTTTTCTTTTGCCGAACCGCTAAGTTACTAGGATGTAAACAAACCAAAGCCGGTTGTTAAGTGATGGAGAGAAAATACACACACACATACACACAAAGACGCGCGTGTGTGTATATTTATATATGTATATATACCCGAGTAAGCACATAAATGTGAAACAAAATGGGAAAGAAATAGTACTCGAATACAGGAGGCAGAGCAATGTTCTTTATTATTAAAGGTGCAAAAACATTACAAAAAAAAAAATCACAGAATACTGTTACTCAGAGTATCACGTTTCCGTTCGTCGGACAGTTGTGATAAAAAAAAATTCTTGATCACGAGTGCCTGACCAACGGGATCGTGAAACTCTGAGTAACAGTTTTTTTGGTGATATTTTTGTAATGTTTTGGCAGTTTTAATATATGTATATATAAATTCAGTAGGGTTTATAATACCACTTACTAAAACCAGAGCCAATGCTCCCAAAACCACCATAATCTCACGCTAAAGATACATATGAGCTATGTAATGAACATATGAGAAATAGGCAAGTGGGATTATATACCTTACTGAATCTAAATTTAATTTATATTGTGCCTGTAAAGGTGTGAACTTGCTTGCTACCTTATTATTACCTTATTAATACTATTAATAACGAAACAATAATTCTTCTACCTCTGGATATGCTTGTTGCTTATATATATAT
>NC_068989.1:8105932-8106473 GCF_001194135.2 Octopus bimaculoides
ATATATATGTATATATAGATATGTGTGCTTGCTTCCCGACCACATGGTTCCTCGTTCAGTCCCACTGCATGGCACTTTGGTCCACTGACTTCTACTATGGCCTCAGGCCGACCAAGGCCTTGTGAGTGAATTCGGTAGACGGAAACTGAGAGAAGCCTGTCGTATATATATATATATATATATATATGTATATATGCATATATTTGTGAGTCTGTGGCTGTATTTGTCCCACCACCATCGATTTAAGCCGATGTAGGTTTGTTTGATATGATATGATATAACTTAGCGATTCGGCATAAGAACTCGATAGACTAAGTATAAGTTTACAAAGACTAAGTTTTGCGGTCGATTTGTTCGACTAAAGGCGATGCCCCAGCATGGCCGCAGTCAACTGACTGAAACAAGTAAAAAAATGAAAGAAGTAAAGAATATGCTGTATTTCCATCTATCTATCTACATACATACATATACACACACACACACACACACACACACACATACACACACGCACACACACACACACACACATATATTTATATAT
>NC_068989.1:8108534-8109732 GCF_001194135.2 Octopus bimaculoides
CACACACACACACACACACACACACACACACACACACACACACACACACACTCACACACACATTCACACGTCGTGCAGGCACACATTTTACGCGTATAAACGAAGTTCGCTAACTCCGTTATTCTATCACTCTTACCATTTTAGGGTACCCAACAGAAATCAGACAAAAGTACATGTAACAATCCATCTATCTATCTATCTATCTATCTATCTATCTATCTATCTATCTATCTATCTATCTATCTATCTATCTGTATATATATAAACATGCATATACATATAAACGTAGACACACACATTTATATGTGCATATGCATGTATACATCAGCATATATATGTGCATGAATATATATACATATACCCGTACATGCATACATACATACACCCAGATATGTGTGTATGAATATACATGTTTAAATGTGTGTATATATATATATATATATATATATATATATATATAGAGAGAGAGAGAGAGAGAGAGAGAGAGATAGATAGATAGATAGATAGAAAGATAGATAAAGAGATAGGTATTGATAAACATATACAGATATAAGTTAATACACACACACATATATAAGCACACATATATATATATATGTATATATACTTATACATATATATGAATATATATGAACATACGTATACATATAAATTTATACGTACGTTCATGCATGCACTCATATTTACATATATACATGCATATATACATAGAAATATAACTTAACTACATATATTCGAATGAGAAGCCATAACAGTGAGATATCTGTGGCAAACCATTCTCTGCCAGTTCTAACTTAGCTATACACAACTGCATTCCATCTCTAGAGGACTGAAGTCCTACCGCTGCGATACGTGTGATAAATAAATCACTGGAAGTAGTGGCTTAACCGTACATATATGCATTCATACAACAAAGAAACCATATCAATGTGGAGACTGTGGTAAATCTCTGAAAGTAAGCCAGTGATAGATAAATCCGTTCGTGCAGGACAGAAACTTTATCATTGTGATATTCGCGATAAATCATTTGCTCAAAAGGGTCACTCATTCATGCTGAGGGGTTATTTTGTGTGTGTATGTATGTATGTATGTATGTATGTATGTATGTATGTATGTATGTATGCATGTATGTACGTACATATGTATGTGTATTCCTGAATGCATGTATGTATGTGGGTGGGTGTATGTGTGTGAGTGT
>NC_068989.1:8112699-8114240 GCF_001194135.2 Octopus bimaculoides
GTGTATTTCTTTGATGAAAGGCAAAACTGACCTCAACGTGTTTTGAACTCGGAACGTAGAGAGCGCCAAATCATATTGAGGGGGAACTTTGCCTTACAGGGATCACCAAAATAAAGTGCCGGTCAAGTACTGAGGTTTCATGCAGCCAACGAACGCTTTTCACGCTAAAATTGTTGGCTTTGTGCAAAAATTAGAAAGAAAAAAAATAAAAAAAATCTATTATCTTAGAATTATTTTTATATTCCACAGAGAAAGGAATTAGTATGTAATTCACTGTATAATTATTTCCTATGACTTGAATGAAGTTTAATATTTCTATTGTCGGCGGCGTTAATTACACTGACTTCACTTCAAAAAGTAACTCGATGCTCAGCCTACCTAAAATGCACTCAGAAACTACCCTACTGGGTATTCACATCGAAATTACTGTCGAATGACCGCGCCAACCAAATACACCTCTCACCACTCCCATCTGCAAGCATTTCATTACAGCTTTCGTACCTTATTTACACTTCTTCCTAATAATCACCATGCCAAATTATTCTAAAAATGTCAAGTCAGAAAGATAGAAGACGGATGGACGTGGCGAGTCTTTACACGATCTCTCGATTTTTTTGTAATGATAAAACATCCCTCAAAATTGCAGCACACTATATTTCCTTCTGCTATTGGTGCAAGGCCTGATATTTTTTGGTTGGGAGGGGACTGTTTGATTACATCGACATCCGTTCGTAACTGGTCTGTATTGTCTCGATGACACCTGAAAGAATTAAAGGCTGAGTTGACCTCAGAAGAATTAGAACGCAAAACGTAAAGCTGGTACAAATGCCGATATACATGTCGCCAACTTTGCAAAATACTATAATGATTTCAAATTATGGCATAAGGTCTGCAATTTCGGTGTAAGGATAAGTCTATTACAGCAACCCCAGCGTTCAACAGGTACTTACTTCTGTTATTGACCTCGAAATGATGACGGGTCAAGAGGACCTGGGCAGAATTTGAACTCAGAACGTAAAGACGAACGAAATGCCGCTAAGCATTCTTCCCGGCGTGCAAACGATTCTGCCAGTACAGCGACTTTACAATAAACGAAATGCTTAGCGGTATTTCGTCTGCCGTTACGTTCTGAGTTCAAATTCCGCCGAGGGAGACTTTGCCTTTCATCCTTTCGGGATCAATTAAATAAGTACCAGTTGCGTGCTGGGGTCGATCTATTCGACTGCCTCCCTCCCCCAAAATTTCAGGCCTTGTGCCTAGGGTAGAAGAGATTATTACATCAACCAAAGGCGGTGAGCTGGTAGAAACGTTAGCACGCTGGGCGAAATGCTTAGTGGTATTTCGTCTGTCTTTACGTTCTGAGTTCAAATTCCATCGAGGTCAACTTTGCCTTTCATTCTTTCGGGGTCGATAAATAAACTACCAGTTATGCACTGCGGTCAATGTAATTGACTTAATCCCTTTGTTTGTCCTTGTTTGTCCCCTCTATGTTTAGCCCCTTGTGGGCAGTAAAGAAATAAGAAACGTTAGCACGCTGGGCG
>NC_068989.1:8114250-8119739 GCF_001194135.2 Octopus bimaculoides
TAGCCCCTTGTGGGCAGTAAAGAAATAAGAAACGTTAGCACGCTGGGCGAAATGCTTAGCAGTATTTCGTCTGCTTTTATGTTCTGAGTTCAAATTCCACGGAGGTTGTCTTTGCCTTTCATCCTTTCCGGGTCGATAAATTAAGTACCAGTTGCGTACTGGGGTCGATCTATTCGACTGGCCCCCTCCCCGCAAATTCCAGGCCTTATGCCTAGAGTAGAAAAGAATATACTATACTAAAACACGCATTATTATATTAGAATGTAGTCCGGAGTATACAATTGTCTTCTTTAATCTTTAATCTTTATTCTCTCACTTGATTCATTCATTGGACTGCGGCCATACTGGGACACCGCTTTGAAGGGGATTTTATAGTCTAGCCAATCGACACTCGTATAAGATACTTGTTCTTTTGTAAAATTTGTTAAATATATTACATGTCGCTTTGGTTGGACCGCAAGTTTACAAAGACGTAAACAAACCAACACCGATCATCAAGTGGTAGTGGAGACAAGCACAAAGTCACGCGCATACAGACACACACATACATATACGACGGGATTCTACACAGTTTCCGTCAAGCGAATTCACTCTCAAAGCATAGGCCGGCCCGGAAGTATAACAGACGACACTTGCCCAAGATGCCGTGCGGGAGGATTGAAGCTGAAACCACGTGGTGGTGGAACGAACTCCTTAGCCAGTAAATAAATAAATAATCAAATGAATAAATGAACAAAAGGCAGGATGGCCATGTTTTGAAAGCCTTTGATCATAGGTTTATTTTATCAGAACCAACTTAAGACTAAACAACAATAACAACAACAACAACAGCAACAACAACGATGACGCCGGCAACAACATGGGCAAGAAGGAAGTGGATTATGTCAAGCAAGGAAGTAAAATCGCTTTGCACTGAAAAACCGTCAATGGAAAAGCTGCACGAATTGATAGAGACATTACGAAACCATTTCTAGATCATCAATAAATAAATAAACAAATAACACCAAATGTAAACCAACAAAGAAAAACCCTTCCCCGACCCCCTCAAATTTATTAATCTTTTCTAAACTACTTCGCTCATTCAAAGAGCAGCATGGCCCTACCCTTTAAGGATCATCTCGTTCTCTTTGTTCTGATGGCTAATGGCTTAAACATATTTAGTCTTTAAAATATACACTACCAGACAGACATATATGTATATATATATATATATATATATATATATATATATATATATATATATATATATACGTGTACATATATGCATTCATACACGTACACAGACATATATGATGCGTACAAAGTGGGTCTTCCCCCTTAAATGCACTCGTTGGTCTATACAGTGGAATAGAGTACATATAATATACCTAGGGTATGTGATAAATCAAACACATTGATTATAATTCAAGAAGATCACAGATGATATTCACAAGTAAAAGTGAGATCAGTAAAACGAAACGAAACATTTAAAAAGTGTTACGTTTTCCTTTTTAAGGTTTTCGATTATGAAACATTTTCTTATTCAGGTATTGGAAACTATCTTTTATTATTATTTTTTTTGTCATAGTGCTATGACGAATCCTTGTACAATATAGACGCAGGAGTGGCTCTGTGGTAAGTAGCTTGCTTAACAATCGCATGGTTCCGGGTTCAGTCCCACAGTATAGCAGCTTGGGCAAGTGTCTTCTACTATAGCCTCGGGCTGACCAAAGCCTTGTGAATGGATTTGATAGACGGAAACTGAAAGAAGTCTCTATATATATATATATATATATGTGTGTGTGTGTGTGTGTGTGTGTGTGTGTGTGTGTCCACCACCCTCACTTGACAACCGCTTTGGTGTATAACATAGCGGTTCGGAAAAAGTCACCTATAGAATAAGTACTGAGCTTACAAAGAATAAGTCCTGGGGTCGATTTTATTCGTCCAAAGGCGGTGCTCCAGCATGGCCGCAGTCAAATGTTCAGTTCAGTCAGTGTTTAACTGGGAGTAAACAGCAGAAGCAACAACAACAACAACAACAATACGAGCGAACGAAAAATCTTCCTGTGGTCATTCGGCTTGTGATAGAAAAACAGCTAACCCCCTTCATAGCACACACCCCTCCGGCCTGAAAATGAAAGGAGACATCATGTAATGTAGTATCCCTTGATGGGATATCTGAATGGTTTCCGAAAAGATACAGGATGGAACTGGTTGGATTGTCTTTGGTCGTAGATCTTCTGGATACAGGGCTGAACTGGACCTAAAAACCACTAACCAGATCACCACCGGCACTCCTGGGCTCCCACCAGCGCTACCAGTACTACTATCACCACCACCACCACCACCACCACCTCCACCACCTCCACCACCTCTACATCCATCACCACCACCATCCTCACCACCACCATCTCCACCATCAGCCCCAGGCCTCCACCGGCACTACCACCTCCACCACTACCAACACCGTTACCACCACCACCACCAACAACTCTACCACTACCACCATCCCCACCACTATCACCCTCAGCCTCTTCCACCAGCACCAACAGCACCCCTGGGTCCCCACAAGTACTACCACCACCAACACAACCAACACCATCACCGCCATTATCACCATTATCCCCACTACCACCATCACCATCACAACAACCACCATCACCATTACTACTACCATCTCCACCATCAGCCCCAGGCCTCCACCAGCACTACCACCACCACGACCACTACGACGACGATGACGAGACGACGACGACGACCACCACCACCACCACCATCACGACCACCACGACGACCACCACAAACAGCAACAACAACAGTGCCGATGGAAAAATGATCATTCGATCCATAAATAATGTTAAAATGATTATGGTGGCGGCGGAGGACACTGATTAAGATTTTTATTGAAGACTAGGTGGAGCATGCTTAAACCTGCTTGTTGGATAATATGGTACCTTTAAACCAACTAAAGTGATTAAAATTTGAATGTATCGCTAAAGTAATTAGTGAATTTCATGTGCATTTAAGAAAAAAAGAAAAAAGAAAAAATGTTTGATGTTTAAAGCGTTATTTCGTGTACAGCTGTTCCTGGACGGATTTTCTCAACTAATTAGAGGTTAACGCTTATGAAATAAAACAAAACACAAATGGAAAAATTAAAAATGAAATAATAATTAAAATACGGAGAAAAACAAATCAGAGAAAATCCCCTTAATTACAACCAGCTGATGTTGAATAACAGCAATGTCAGGAACAACACTATTTGTAGTAGAAGTAGTAGTCGTGGTAGTCATCAATGCTGTCGTTGTCTTAGTAGTAGTAGTAGTAGTAGTAGTTGTAGTAGTAATGATTCACTTTGCAGTAATTAAAATATTGTTAATAAAAAAAATGATTTTTAACTTTGGCAGAAGGCCACAAAATCCGAAAGAAGGATGCTGTCGATTAAAAGACTCTTCTCTCCGTATTTTCATTGACTCCTTGAAAAAAAAAACTACCAGAGTCGACTCAGAATGTAAAAATGATGGAATTGGAAATAAACATTTTTTCTACTATAGACACAAAGCCTGAAATTTGCAGGGAGGGATTAAGTCGAAAGCAGTGTTTCCCCGGTAATTAATTTATCGACCCCGAAAGGGATGAAAAGCAAAGTCGACCTCGGCGGAATATGAACTCAGAACGTAGCGACGGGCGAAATGCATAGCGGTATTTCGCCCGGTGTGCTAACGATTCTGCCAACTCGTCACCTTAGTGTAACTGAAAATAAAAAGACTTGTCTTCCACGAATCTCTTAAACTGATTGCCTTTTACCTTCTCTTACGTATTTCAGTCAAAACGTAATTCATTTTATCTTTCTATTACAGGAACAAGGCCTGAAACAATTCTGCCTGATTACCACATTAAAAACAGTAGCAACAACAACAATAATGGTTTCAAGTTTTGGCACAAGGCCAGCAATTTCGGAGTGATGGGTAGGTAAGTCGATTACATTGATCCCAGTGTTCAATTTGTACTTATTTTATCGACCCTGAAAGGTTGAAAGGCAAAGTCGACCTCGGCGGAATTGGAACTCAGAACGTGCCGCTAAGCATTTTGTCCGACGTACTAACGATACTGCCAGCTCGCCGCCTTACTGCTACTACTACTACTACCACTACTACTACTACTACTACTACTACTACTACTACTAATAATAATAATAATAATAATAATAATAATAATAATAATTTTGTCATCATTTACATCTTGGGGGTTCCCAAAAATACAATGGAAACAGTACGGGACAATGGAATGTGGGATAACATGAATGAGCGTATAAAACAACAAAAAAAAAAAAAGCAGCAATAACAATAAATTTAAAGCATTGAAAAATTCCCACCAAAAGGTAGATTTCCGAGGGCTACTCGTGGAAACCTCACAAAACCACGGTCACTTTGATCCGTAAGGCAAGTTTTTTTCTCCCTGTTGTGTCTTTCTGCAATCGACAAGCGCATACTAAAGGAAGACTTATTCATTCGGACCATCGTCGCTCTCATCCATCTTTCAAAATATTTGCTGGGAGACAGCACTTCTCTCTCTAACCTTACTTTCCTTGACAAATGAATCTTGAAGAGTTGGTGAGGGTTTTTTAAAATCTGATTCACCACATAACCTCTTATTCTAAAGCCATCAGACAAAGGCGCATGATGATGATGACGATGACGATTATGGAGATGATGATGATGACAATGATGATGATGATGATGATGATGATGATGACGACGACGACGACGACGATGATGATGATGATGATGATGATGATGATGATGACAATGATGATGATGATGACGACGACGATGATGATGAGGATGACAATGATGATGATGATAGTGATGATGATGATGATGATGATGATGATGATAATGATGATGATGATGATGATGATGATGAGAAAAATGACGATGATGATTACAATGATGATGATGATGACGTTGATGATCACAGCCGTGGTGATAATGGCGACGATGATAAAGAAGAGAAAGAGATGAAAGAGGAGGACGACAAGAAGAGTGGTCGATAGTAATGATGATGATGATGATGATGATGGTGATGGATTCTTCAAGTAATCATCTTGCGATTGCGACATTTGTATGGACGGAATCGGTAGAAATTCCTGCAAATTCAACTTTGATGTCACCAAAAGAGAACTTCGATTGCAAAATTTGAAAGAGACCAATCAAATACCTTCTTCTCCACTCTCTGACTCAATTATGTTACCTTGGTTACTCTTCATGCTGCCGACAGATATTCCTGTGTGTGCGTGTATGTGTGTGTCTGTGTGTGTACTTGTGTGTGTGGTTGCGCGCTTGCGCGTGTGAGTTTGTGTGAATGTTATCATGTATCTGTGTTTGCGTCTAAATAGAGAGAAGAATGGATGTAGAGAGACACAGAGAGATAAAATAAAACATATATATATATATATATATATACAGAGAGAGAGAGAGAGAGAGAGAGAGAGAGAGAGAGAGAGA
>NC_068989.1:8121555-8123290 GCF_001194135.2 Octopus bimaculoides
ATATATATACCCTCTCTCTATATCTCGCACTGTCTTTCACTAGTCATGTATATATATTTCTCTCTCTGTCTTTCCTCTCTCTCTCTCTCTCTCTCTCTCTCTCTCTGTATGAACAACTGTGTTTTTTTTTATCCGTTATTGCAATACGCAGATTAACGTTTAGCGCATGTCCTTGAGAAAGATATCCGTGCCTTAATAACCCCTTTTTGACTTTTCCTTTAATCACTTCAGATTAATTCATTCTTTCATTGGGAAGCAAATTTAATATGATTCGACTTCAGTGCATGACTGATACTTATTTCATTAATCCTAATCCTATCTTATACTCTTTAAGACACGATGTATAAACTGTAATGAGCCAGAGATGAAACCACTATGTGGCCACTCAGATATACTAGAAATAGCAGTCAAATTCCCCCCCCCCCTCAGATCACATTTTACCGTCTCCTGTTATGTTTCGAATTATGTAGTTTGAGATATGTTATGTCTAAAAGCAGAATGACTGGAGGCGGGCAGGTATCTTCTATTATAGTTCCGAGCCGACCAATACCTTGCTAATGTAGCAGACGGAAACTGTGTGCAAGCCCGTTGTATATATATACATATATATGTATATGTATATATATGTATATGTATATATATGTATATGTATATATATATATATGTGTGTTTGTGTGTTTGGGATATAGTAGAAAGCACCTGCCCAAGGTGCCGCGTTGTGGAATCGAACCGGAAGCCATGTGGTTACAAAGCGAGCTTCTTAAGCATGACTACGCAGCCATGCTTGTACTACTTGTACAAAGGTTTTGAGTTTGAATCCAGTCCAGGATTATATATAAATCTAGGAATAAGACACCTGTTGATAATGACTATGGATTAGGACAAACGAATCTTGGCGTAGATGGAAATATTTAGGCCTTTTTTAATCTCTGAATCTGTAGTTCATAGTTCGAATAATTCTAATCGTATCGCTATGTTACCCTTTAGCATTTAAACAGGTCAATTAAGTCTTAAATATTCTACCTGTCTAATGTTCAAACCGGCCTGATCCAACCTGTCACACCTACCCTACAATGTAATTCTAACGATAAGCAATTATGTCATCGAAACATCAAAGCTACGAGATAATGCAGAACAGAGAAGTATTTCATTTGACAGATTAATCTGAATGCTATTCCGCCGAGGTCGATTTTGCCTTTCATCTTTTCGGGATCGATAAATAAAGTACCAGTTGCATACTGGGATCAATCTAATCGATTGGTCCCCTCCCTCAAAATTTCGGGCCTTGTGCCTAGAGCAGAAAAGAATAATCTGAATGCTAAAGGGTTAGGAGAAGTGAGTTAAAATTAGTTCTCAACAACCGCCCTCACTGCTTTGTGATATTCTTGCTAATTCTGGGGTAAGGCCAGCAATTTTAGGGGAGGAGCAAGTCGATTACATCGACCCCTGTATTTGGCTGGTAGTATATTTCATCGAATCCGAAAGGATGAAAGGCAAAGTTGACTTCGGCGTATTCGAACTCAGAACATAAAGAGCTGGAGGAAATGGTGTTAAGCAGTTTGTGCTAACGATTCTCCCAGCTCGCCATCCTATACTGCCTTCAATATGACATTATTGTCAGCAAAACCATTACTGACTTTGAAATAAAAGCCAACATTTAGTGACGTCTATATTTCTGCCTTTCGGTTGTAAATTGCGAATAAGCCACCTTCACTCTCTCTCTCTCTCTCTCTCT
>NC_068989.1:8123768-8125670 GCF_001194135.2 Octopus bimaculoides
GAGAGAGAGAGAGAGAGAGAGAGAGAGAGAGAGGGGGAGGGTAGAGACAGAGAGGGGGAATGTGTAAAAGGCTGAGATAGACCGAAGTAGGTATATTTGTTCGTTGTTAAGTGGTTTCGTTGGAAACTGATTTTGGCAGTGTCACAATGGCGACTACCATTATTTATTTTAAAATATCGCTTTCTTATTATTCGTAAGAATATCTCATTGCAGTTGAATAAAAATTTAAATAAACACTTACATATATGTAGTCCATCAACGAAGTCAAGTTTGATATGACAGATTTTAATGCTACTCTAATTATCATAATTTACTTTACTTAAGACTTAGGTTTTTAGCATAAAATAGAATCTGGTTAAAATTTTATCAAAAAAATATTCAAAACGAATTCTTATTTTACTTTTATTGCACATGGCTCTGTCAAATAACTTGAAAAATTAGCTGACTTTCCAATTTCGAAAAAGTGCACTCCAATATGTTAATATAATGCTGCGTAGATGTATCTATAGGTTTTATAGATGATTCAGAGCGAAAATGAATAATTCCTGTTTTCCGTGACAATGATGGCGGTTGTGGTAGCGTTATTGAAACGACGGCGAAAAATATAACTCTTTTTATCGTTGTCTTATATTTGTTTCAGTCAATGGACTGCAGCCATGCTGGGACACCGCCTTGAAGGCTTTAGTCGAATTGATTGACATCAGGACATATTGGATCGGTCTCGAGTACTAATTCGATCAGTTTCTCTTGTTGAACCGCTAACAAGCTAACGTAAACAGACTAACTCCAGTTGCCAAGCGTTGGTGGGGACAAACACAAATAAAAAAAACACACACACAAACATATATATATATAGCATTCTACTATAGTAGAAGACACTTGCTCAAGATGCCGCGCAATGGGATTGAACTCGAAGGTATATAACTTCCTTTTTACTTAAAAAAATTGTCTGTTTTAGCACATCGGAAGATTGAACTTGAGCATTGTCTACACAAATTTCACCCCCACCACAAAAAAAAAAAAAATGCCTTTAACTATTTCTGACAGATTTTTTTGCTTATTCATTGTTGGTGCTGATCGCCATGAATGATTACTGATGGCAGAAGTTGTGATAAGAGAGGTGGATACAACGGCAGCCATTGTTCTCCGCTTCGTATGTTGTCTGTTCATGATAATTATTTTGTAACGAAGACGAATAAGTCAAGTGGAATATCTACAGTTGACGAATTTGCAGTACAAACTGATTCTTCATTGCATCTTTTCTTAGAAGACAGCAACATCAACAATTTACTCGCCACAACTGACCTTGGACTACACGACGACAACAATATAATTAGGCAAAGCTTCAATAACAAACAACCATTTCTTTTATGTCTGCTCCCTGTTCGTGACAAATACGAAAGACACAATACAACAGACTTTATCAACAGACATTATCAAAACATTATTAGTTACTGTATCCCCTTCTGCTACCAAAATGGCGGCGAGCTGGCAGAATGACAGGATCGTTAGAACACCGGACAGAATAATTAGCGGTATTTCGTCCGTTTTTACGTTTTGAGTAAATATTCCGCTGAGGTCGAATTTGCCTTTCATCCTTTCGGGGTTACTCTTTTACTCATTTATTTGTCTCAGTCACCTCACTGCGGCCGTGCTGGAGCACCGCATTTAGTCGAATTGATAGACCCCAGGACTTATTCTTTGTAAGCCTAGTACTTATTCTATCGGTCGCTTTTGCCGAACCGCTAAGTTACGGGGACGTTACGGGGACGTTGCGTACTGTGATCGATCTGATTGACTGGCCCTCTATCCCAAAATTTCGAGCTTTGTGTCTAGCGTATAAAATATTATATATATATATATATATATATATATATGTATATATATACACACACACACGTA
>NC_068989.1:8125735-8126476 GCF_001194135.2 Octopus bimaculoides
TATATATATATATATATGTAATGCATGACAAGATTCCACCAAGATTCCGTTTACAAAACTCATTCACAAGGCGTTGATCAACCTAGGCGTATAGTAGACGGCATTTGCCGAAGGTACCGCGCTGTGGAATTGATCGCAAAACCATGCGTTTGCAAAGATTGCTTATCAACCGCACAGTCCTTTTATATAATAATTTTACAAAAGTTGAGACTTATTGGCTCCTGCCTAGAAACAAAAATAAAGACACACATTCACGCATAGATATTCGTGTGTATCTGTCTGTGCATGTATAATCACGCAACTCAAATACAAATTGACTTTCTCTGCATATTTATTACTATATATATATTACACATTGCTGCAAAGTCGTTTGCTTCAAACATTTGTATCTTGCATCCATCCCATTAATCCATATTTACACACATACACAGCTCTATGCGCACTTACGAACATACAGGCACGTATGTATACATGTATACATGCATACATGCATACATACATACATAAATACATACATACATGCAAGTTTACAACAAAATATGTGTATATTTATGAATACATGCCATACGTACTAACACAGATAAATCATCCACTTCTATCCTTCTCCATGTATATGAACACACACACACACACACACACACACACACACACACACACACACAACATGCACATGTATGTGCATATGTGAATTATCCTCACTGCTATTATTATCATTATGCATTAATATATATATATGCATAT
>NC_068989.1:8126693-8127545 GCF_001194135.2 Octopus bimaculoides
ATATATATATGTATATGTGTGTGTATATATATATATATATATATATATATATACACATACATACATATATACATATATACATATAAATATATATATATATATACACACACACATACACACACATATATACATACATACATAACTATATATATGTATATACATATGCATGTATATATACATACATAAATACGCACACGTATATATAAATATATAAGGGGGGAGAGAGTGAGGTAGCTATATATGCATATATATATATTTTTTTTTTTTTGTATGCCTGTATGTATGTATGTATGTATGTATGTATAATAGAAGGGGAAATACGAAGTGGCTGTATTTTCTACAATATATGTATATAATAAATATTCATCTTGTAGTAAAATCACACTTGATATCCAACAAATCTATAATAGTGTGTTATTATAGAGTTCACAAATGACAATATCACTGCTACTGGGTAATAACATGGTGACTACGTAGAGTGGCTTGTAATTAAGAGGATGGCGTAGACTTTACTGTTGAAGGCGACACACTGGCAATTATTCCCATCAAATGTCTCCCTTTCTCTACGCACACACATATATTCATATCTGAATCTAAATTTAAACACACACACACACACACAAACACCTGGATACACACACACCTGCATACACGCGTAAGTCATTATGGAATATTATTTTCGTACGATATATCCACATCACCCTCTACCACGTTCTCTATATGTATACTTTTATCGGGGTCCTTCCTTTTTGCGTATCTCTCTCTCTGTCTCTCTCTGTTTCTCCCTCCCACTAGCTCTTTATGCCTCTCTATCTTTTTGTGTGTATATGTTTAAGAATATATATATATATA
>NC_068989.1:8127555-8128447 GCF_001194135.2 Octopus bimaculoides
TAGATAGATAGATAGATAGATAGATAGATTAGTTACAGGGTCCATTAGAATCTCGGCATATAAATAAGTAGAAAGGTGCGAATGGGTGGGTACTTAACACTGAGTTCACAGTAAGGTAGAATAAGGGTAAAACACACTCGGTCATGAATGACCATGGATTGCCTCTTAAACATTACCCCCACCGAGGGAATAGTCTAGGCAAGGTTGTTTATGGAAAGCAAATGGTTATACTGCTGTTGGTACAAATGCATACATACATGCATACGTGTACATTGGTCTTGTTTGCATAACTTCTTAAACACACACGCACACATATTGGTGTGTGCGTATATGTGAATGTGTGTGCATGTGCACGTATTTGTTTGGCTATCGTAACTACAAGCTGGTGATGCTGACGAAAGCGCTTTTACGTAACTACCTGAAACTGGCAGGAATCCACGAAGAGTTAAATTTACTTATCGCTAGGTCAGCATTGACTTAGCTGCCTATGATCAAACGCAGTCCAACCGAGAACATCCTGTCGTTTTGCAAATAAGTATAACTAAAGAGTCCAATGTTATTATTATTTTGCTGGAAATAACTGCGATTGAAGCGAATTTGGCAAGTATTTCAGTTAGGTCAAGTTACCACAAAGATGCTCCTTCACGAATGAAAAAACGGTGCAGCAGATTGAATTTTATAAATAAATGGTTATACAGCTACTGGTACAAATACCTACCTACCTACCTACCTACCTACCTACCTACCTACCTACCTACCTACCTACCTACCTACCTACCTGCCTGCCGGCCTACCTACCTACCTACCTACCTACCTACCTACCTACCTACCTACCTACCTGCCTACCTACCTACCTACCTACCTACCTACTTACCACTACCAACCTATCTAC
>NC_068989.1:8128457-8132954 GCF_001194135.2 Octopus bimaculoides
CCTACCTACCTACCTACCTACCTACCTACCTGCCTACCTACCTACCTACCTACCTACCTACTTACCACTACCAACCTATCTACCTACCAACTTAGCTACCTACCTACCTATCTACCTACCTACCTACCTACCTACATACATACTTACATACATACAATCTGGAAAAGCTGGTATCTTTATTATGTTGTTCCAAAAATAATGGCCGCTCGAAGTATTGTGTTTTGAAATGCAATTTTATCATAATATTTTAATTATATTTTAGGTGAATTTCGACATACTTAATAATTGATGTATGCTCTTTAATAATTTTCTAGTTATTTCAGACAGAAAACATTCTTGAAGCATAGGCGCCCTTAATTATGAATATGACAACAAAGAACCTTCGCTTATTTTTCTTGCATGAGTTCAAGCTTGGGCACAATGCCTCCCATACTGCTACCAATATCAACAGAGCATGGTGAGAGGGGTCCACAAGTGATCGCACACTACGAAAGTTGTTTCAGAAAGTTCGTAATAGTAATGAGAGCCTTGAAGATGAACAATGTGGAGGACGGTCATGCAGTCTTGACAATTGTTGAACAAAACCCATGTCAAAGTGTCAGAGAAATGTCTCAGGCACTTGGAGTCAGTATTGCAACGATCTCACGCAATCTGCAGAAGATTGGTAAGGTGAAAATCTCGATAAATTGGCACCACATGAGCTCAATGAAAATCAAAAAGTTTGGCGTTTTGAAGTGTGCTCGATGCTCAGTCTGTGAAACACCATTGATCCTTTTCTTGACCGAATAGTTACCTGTGACGAAAAGCGGATCAATTATGATAACCGGAAACGATCAGGTCAATGGCTTGATCGTGATGACTCCTCCAAACATTTCCCAAAGCCAAAGCTACATCAGCAAAAGATTATGATGACTGTCTGGTGGTCTGCAATTGGTGTTGTCCATTACAGCTTTCTGGAAGCCAATCAGAGCATTACAGCAGAGGTTTACTGCAATCAACTCGCCGAAATGTATGCTCACTTGCTAAAAATGAGACCTGCATTGGTGAATCGGCGTGGACCAATTCTGCTCCACAACAATGCAAAGCCACATTTTACAAGAATGACATTGCAGAAACTCACAGACTTGGGATACAAAACTTTACCACATCCTCCGTATTCTCCTGATCCTTCACCTACTGACTACCATTTTTTAAGCATTTAATCAAATTTTTAAGTGATAAAACTTTCAGGTCCAAACCAGAGGTGGAATCAACTTTCAACGATTTCTTAGCATCAAAGCCAATAAGTTTTATCAGCGAGGCATAAATAATCTCGTTGATCGATGGCAGAGGTGCATCGATGTTCACGGCTCATACTTCGACTAAGCAAAACATTTCTATTACTCTTTTATTTGTTTCAGTCCTTTGACTGCGGCCATGCTGGAGCACCGCCTTATAATCTGCAAGCAGAACAATATAAATATGCAAGTTTTTCGTCAACTTCAAAATGTTAATTTGTTTTTGTCATCTACATTCTAGCGATGGCGCTTTTTATCTTTGTTAGAAGCCATCTCCTTCCTTACAGTAAGACTTTAACAGATGAAAAATAGAATAAAACACATGCATACATACATGTATGCATGCATACATACACACACGTGTGTGTGTGTGTATAACCAAAACTCGTAACTCGGAAACAATTCGTTAATTCACTCTCTACTACCAATCGTTCCATTCTCCATCAGTTACACATACCGACTCCTTCCTTAAATAACTTATAAACGCAACCTCTCGCAGAACCCACCTTTCTCTGGGAGTCCTCCCTCCCAAATCACGGTTCCAATACTTATAATGCAGAATAAATGAATATCCTAAAACCAATATATTCACCAGCACCCGTGAAAGATTTCAGTTTTAAAAACTCCTCTTAAGCCCTTTGTTACCAACTCATCCTACACCTCCTTATCATTGCAGAATATAAAAGCACCCAAGATGGCAGGCATTCACATAATCGTGTTCAAATCAAAATATTGATGTAAATGTTTTACTGCATTAGTGATAACAAGTGATTTCACTCGATAAAACTTGCTGTCCATATACCCAATGTTCACAAGCGTGAATTTTCTGCTTTCAGAATTTGGGGGATTATTTTTTACCAAATCTAGTTTTTATTTTTAACATTCTGATCCACGCCATTTTTTTTTAAAATGTCATATAAATTCATATAAGTGTCATAGTGCGTAATAGCAATTGTGAATTTGAAGGAAATTCGAATGCAGCAAATAAACGAAGTACATCAAGCATAAAATGTAATGGCGTTTGAACCGGATGTTTAAATTTCCGAGTGTAAACACCCGGGACAACCGTAGAGGATGCGATGATTTCCAGAAGGAAAATGTCGTTGACCTGTTAAAAATACTTCATTTCGCAAAACTTCTGAAGCAGCCAGACCAAATCCAGGCAGTTATCCTACAGGCTCAAAATCCACTGACTACTCATTATTATTCAATTCAAGTAAATCCTTATAATAACAAGCAAAATAATCGCTAAGCAAAAAGTAATCAGAAGAAGAAAAGAAAGGAGAAAAAATCTGGATGAAATAAGGGCCTTTTTGTGATCTATAACAAGCACATAGTAAGCTGTATAATAAAATATAATATAATATGATGTTGTTTGTTCCTTCTCGAGCCATGTCTGGCTCATAATAGCCAGTTTCTCTGGTTTCATTGGCGTATAGGTTCCCCACCTGGACGGGATGCCGGTCCGTCGCAATAATATATGATATAACGTAATATAATATAATGCAATGTGATATAACTCATTTTATATATTTCAACAAAAATGTAAATAAATTGATATTTCAGGTTTTACTTCTATTATCTGTAATTAGAATGGGAGAAGTTTTAAGGCACAGACCATAACGGATTAATGGAAAAAATTAGAAACATTTATATTGCTGTTCCATTAGGGTTTGAGAAAGTGGCGAGCTGGGATAATTGTTAGTATGCTGGACAAAATGCTTCGTGGTATTTTGTAAGTCATTATGATCTGAGCTCAAATTTCACCGAGGTTGACTTTGCTTTTCATCCTTTCAGGGTCGATGAAATAAGTACCAGTCAAGTACTGGGGTCGCTGTAATCCATTTCTCCCCGGTCCGAAAAAAGAAAGAGAATGGATATAAATGAATATAAGCGATGACTTAGTAGATTCATGCTCTAAAGCGGTCAAGCTATGATCTCACCATTCTTTTGTAGTTACATTTAAATTTAAATTTAATACATAGAATACATTATCCAATATTTCCTTCTTGTTTTAAGATGTTAGCATGCACAGAAATCTCACGATAGGTGAAAATCTGCGAAATAGAAACAGTACTGTATGTATGTTTTTATTATTCTTATAATTTGTATATATTTATTTTATTATAAATGCAAAATAACACCACGGTGGCATCGACGTAAGCTTAAATAATAAACCGCCATAGGTGAACCGCGATATGGCGAGCAATTATTGTAATTCAATTGGGATTTGTTTGTCATTTCTAACGGCCATGTAATGGCGCCCCCTGTTGGCTCAAGATTGACATTGTTTTCCAGTGTTACCTTAACGCGGAATGCATTAAAAGAAATTTATCATCTGGGACAGGTCTGTTAAATCGCACTCTCCAGAATGAGTCACTCACCCATTACAGAATACTTTGAGTAAGTCTTTGTTTCTCCGTTAAATTTGTGGTTTTAGTCAGAAGAGAAAAAGAAAAAGAAAAACGAAGGAAAGAAGAAGCATAAAATATTACATCGGCAAGTCTTCGCCGATTGCATGATCTGTAATGCTTTACACCAATTACATTTCGCTTTTATCGTAGTTGGCAACAAAAGAGATTTTCTTCTAAATACACCGTCGACAACGATGAAAATGAAGACGACGACGACAACAACAACTACAAGCATATTTGGAAAGGGGAGGAGAGGCAAATGCAGAAAATATAGGAGAGGAGGAAAAAGAGAAAGAGGGTGGAAGAAAAGGTGTTGAAGATTAAAAGAAGATAAGGAGTAAAAGAAGAGATTAAAGACAAAAAAAAACATGCTCAAGAAAAAGATGAAGAACAATAAGAAAAATGATACTAACAGTCAGAATTACAACAATAGCAACAACAACAATGATAATAACAACGAGTTCAACAATAAATAACAACAACAACAACCATAAAAACAACAACAACAACACCGCCCCAACCACAAATACTAACAACAAAAAAAAATAAAGATTTCAACTATGGCAACAATAACCAGTGAGGCACCATCTCTACCATTATCGCCACGAACTGCCATCATTACCACGAACATAAAAAACAACGATTTCAACAACAACAACAACAACAGAAGCACCACCACCACCACCGCTACCAGCAAAGCTTTGATTATTTGCAGTTTTCCATTGGGACAAAATATTTCTTCAATATTTTTTCCTGATACATTCTCACAACACGCATTTCATTTTTTAATGTTATCTTTTCATTGC
>NC_068989.1:8132998-8136747 GCF_001194135.2 Octopus bimaculoides
AAAAAAAAAAAAAAAAAAGAAAAGATGCAACACCGATATTATTCTCCTTTATAAAATCTTCATTCAAACACAATCTAAATAGCAGGTTCAAATTTCCAAGCTCTTAGCAAAGGAAGATGTCTTCAGAGGGCAGCGGACACGCGGTCGGAGGATCGCCGTTTCGATTTCCAGACCGGGCGTTGTGTGTGTTTATTGAGCGAAAGCACCTAAAGCTCCACGAGGCTCCGGCAGGGGGTGGTAGTGACCCCTGTTGTACTCTTTCGCCCCAACTTTCTCTCACTCTTTCTTCCTGTTTCTTGAGTAAAGCTGCGATGGACTGGGGTCCCGTCCAGCTGGGGTGGGGAGAAACACATATGCCATAGAAACCGGGAAACCGGGCCCATGAGCCTGGCTAGGCTTTAAAAGAGCGCATAAATAAATAAAAAACTCAACAGGTACTTATTTTATCGATCCCAAAATGATGAAAGCCAAAATCATTCTCGGGGCGGAATTTGAACTCAACGTAATGACAGACGAAATGCCATTGAGCGTTTTTCCTCTTTGTATTCTCCCTCTCTTTCCTTCATTTTCCCTCCCGTATTATTTTTACCATTTCTTCACTCCTCTTATTCATTCCCATCTTTTCCTGCCCTCCTTAACTGTTCACTATTCAGTCTCCTATCTCTCTTTCTCCCTCTTATACTTTTCATTCCCCATCTCTATCTTTCATCTCCTTAATCGCCTATCTTTCTATTTTCGCCTTCAACTCCTATCTCCTCATTTAAATCTCATATTTTTCCTCCTTCCACGTCTCATTATTTTCCTCTTAATCTCCCTCTCTTCATCGCTCTTGTGTTTGCGTGTGTTTGTACGTGTGTGTGTGTCTGCCTGTCCCTATCTTGTCTTTATGTGTCTAAATGCATTTTCTCTCAACTTATTGCTTTTCTCCCCCTGTTCTCCACTTCCCTATATTCCTTTCGAATCTAGGCCTCATCTCCTCACTATTCCTCCTCTTATATACCATCTAATGTTCAATATACAGATATACTTTCTATTCTATTCTATATAATTTCTGTCACATTGAAGAAGAAGCTGCTGTCCTTAACGAACAGACAACAGGCTTGTCTAATCACCGACAGCGGCCGCAACAAAAACTAATAGATACGTCAACCACCAGTACAATCAACACTATCACAATAATTACCAATAACAACAACAGCAACAACGGCAACTATTACTATAATTATACTACAACAATATCATCAACAACATCAACAACAACAACAGCAATAATAATAGTAATTACTTTCATCAACAGCACAAGCGTTTTCAGCATCAATATTCCATCTCCGTACAACAATGATAGCAACAACTAGAAAAGTAACAGCAAAACTCAAGATGCTCTTAGTGCCATCACTGTGGCGACGACTGTCACCAACACAATCAGTACTACAACTAATAACAACAACAACAACAACAACAACAAAAACAACGGAAACTACATCATTTACGACTATCTCAACAATGAATGCAGCTAGTAACAGATGCTATCTGCTTGTCACTGATGGCCGCCATGTTTCTAACTATACTTTCCTTTATTTTCGTCTCTATCGCAGTCTGATATTTCATCAAAAAAATGGTGGTTTTTTAGAAGTGGATTGACATTCGAGGAGCAGGTTGGCTCAGTAATTTAGTGGCAAGTACTTTAAAATGACATAAGACGGCTGTGGTCGTTGCTGGCTTTCTTAGTAATGATTTTATCAATCAATCGTGGTTTTTTTTTTAAATGTTGGTAGCAGTTATTGAAGTTGTAGCTGTTGTTCGTGAAATAGCTGTAGTAGTTGTTGTTGTTCTTGTTAACACACCTGATTATAAAGGTATGACAAGATGGTAAGTGTTTCGACGGAAAATGAAAACACTTGTCGTCAAGAATAAATGCAATGGCGGGAGGAGAAATGGGGTGGTGAGCGGTTATTTTTATGCTGTCGTTAAAAAGTGGATTATGTTGACAGCTGAGAAATTATTATGATGATGGAAACAGGACGATTGTTTCTCGGGAATGGATGCAAAAAAAAAAACGAAACACATATACAGAAAGACGTACTCAGACATGTATGTCTATAATGTATTCATATTGCGTCACTTTACATACATACATACATACATACATACTTACATACATACATACAGACAGACAGACATATGTGTATATATACATACACACACACACACACACACACACACATATATATATATATATATATATATATATATATATATATATATGTATACATACACATATATAAATATATACATACATATATATATAAATATATACATATGTATACATATATATACATACATATATATATACATATATATGCATATCAATAAATGTATTTCCTATCTTTCTGTCATGTATGTATATATATGTATATATATATATATATATATATACTTACGTAATATCTATAATTATATTCCCATTCTCACATACATACGTACAAACATTTATACATACATACATACATGCATAGCAGCGCAGTCTGTCTTGGACATAAGACCACTACATCACAACAGGATGAAAAATTCCTCAATGGGATCCAGGCACTGCAACACTGATGGAAGAAATGTGTGGACAGTAGGGAGGAACTATGTTGAAAAATAAGTCTGATTTGGTCACATTCCATGAGAAAATCTTGGTCAGCCTATGAACTTTTTAGCCAACCCTCGTAACTCTTGGCCATGCGTAAGGCTAAAAACCACAATCTTTGAAAAGTCACCTTCTGAGCTTGGGAAGATATTCTGCAAGTTGCGATATTCATACACATTTTAACACCACCAAATATATTTATACATTTGTAGGAGAAAAAAACAATTCAACACCGATTTTTCTGATCAAAGTTGATCTGAAATATATACAGGGTGCAATGGGTAAATTGTCGCCATTTTATATCTTAAATTTCACGCATGCTCATTGTTTGTTTTGATTTTGTCGACTACACAGTATAGTAGAGTCAGTTGGGCATCGTCTGTGAGAAAATCAGAACAATGACGCAATTCACTCTGCCAGATATTTGGAAATGACGTGCTGTACTGCTTGGCATTCGCGCCGGAAGCTCCAATTCGAACATGTACCGAGAGTGATAAAAAAATCAAACATCCAGTCAATACCTTGGTGTTTGGAGTGATCACTAGTGATGGCGACGTTATACCTCCATTCATCTTCCCACACGGCGTCACACTCGACACGAAGGCCTACATCAAGTGCCTGGATGAGGTAGTGCTGCCCTGGGTCAAGAGGGTGGCTACTAGAAGACCCTATGTCTGGTAACAGGACTCTGCACCATGCCACACAAGAAGAAGCACCCAGTCATGGCTGTCAAACAATTTCGGCGACCACTTCACCCTTAACATCTGGCCACCTAACTCCCCAGACTGCAAACTCTTTGATTATTAGGTGTTGGGTGCAGTTGAGCGAGAGAGACCAACAAAATTCCTTGTAATATCAAAGATGAATTAAAGGCAACGATTATAGCAGCATTCTCCAACTTAAACAAGGAGGCTGTCCAAAAGAGTTGCAGGAGATTCCGAAGTCGTCTGGAGGTCGTGGTTGAAGCCAATGGCGATTTTATTGAATAAATTTACTCTTTAGTATTTCAAGATATCTTTATGTAATTTTGGTAAATATATCTGTTAAAATGCGATGCCTATGTTATTTTCACTTTTGCGTAATTTAGACGACAGTTTATTCACCGTACCCTGTATGT
>NC_068989.1:8136904-8138147 GCF_001194135.2 Octopus bimaculoides
TATATATATATATATACACACGAGATGCAAGCAACAAAAACTTTTTTTCCAATCTACATAATTATATTAATGTGAGATTCACTCGTTGGCGCAATGGTGGTATCTAAGTTTAAAGCTTTGAAAAGCAGGGATTTTGAAATAGAGGGATAGAAATCAATAATATCGAACTGGACAAACTTAGTACTTCTTATCATACATGTTACTAAAGCATTCGAAAGCTGATATGCTATTAATACCGCATCACTAAGGAAGAAGAATTACATCATTTGGTAAAATTCTACATACAGTTGTCTCTCAAATATACTTGCTAGCTCTTCCAGTCTCAGATTTTGCTGAATTAATAAATCTGCATTTTGGATTGCTATAGAAATTAAGTTTACGGGGGATGAAATCATATTACATTGCCTCTGCCAATATCTTTAATTTCAGAGGCGGCGAGCTGGCTGAATCGTTAACACGCAGATAAGAGACAAAAATATATCCTCCGAGAGTATTTTGTGAGGAAGAAAAAAGAGTAAACAAAACAAACAAAAACCAAACAATAAATAAAAAAGAAAGATTAACCTTTTCTTTTCTTAATAGAATAGAGATGCTATTGGTCGAAACATTTTTACTAGTGCAATGGATATATGCAAGCACCTAAATAAAAAAAATATCAAAAGCAGAAAGTACTCACTACTAAGAATAGAGTTATATATTTTGATATTTGATAAGAAAGTGAAATATCACTGCTTCGTAGTTTCTGCGAATATTGGATTTTCGATCTTCGTAGGATAGTGAAAAAAAATACGCATTTCTCTTATGTCGTTTATTTGTTCCAGTCATTGAACTGCGATCATGCTGGGGCACCGCCTTGGAGGGTTTTTGGTGAACAAACCGATAGTACTGCTTATGCTTTTTAAGTCTTTTACCGTAAACAAACCAACACTGGTTGCCAAGTGTAGTGGGGAAGTCAAACACAGAAATATATGTAGGTATAGTGATGCAAACAGGAAAAAGCAGAAATCAAAATATGAGTATCCTTTTCTTGGTTTCAGTCATTTGACTGCGGCCATGCTGGAGCATCGCCCTCAGTCGAGCAAATCGACCTCAGGACTTATTCTTTGTAAGCCTAGTACTTATTCTATCGGTTTCTTTCGCCGAGCCGCTAAGTTACGGGGCGTAAACACACCAACCTCGGTTGTCAAGCGTTGTTTGGGGGTACAAAATCAGACACACAGACCCCCATATATATATATATATA
>NC_068989.1:8138477-8140090 GCF_001194135.2 Octopus bimaculoides
ATATATATATATATATATATATATATATATATATATACATATATATATACATCTTGGTATATTATACTATACATCTTGGTATATTCTTCTATACATCTTAGTATATTCTACTATAGCCTCGGGTCCAAAAAAGCCTTTTGAGTGAATTTTGATAGAGGAAACCCATATTCTCGGCGAATATATGTAACTCATCTCTTCATTTACCTTACCCCCCAAGCGCTTGAGACCCTTCATCGAAACCCAGTTTGTAGTAAGCCTTCAGCATAGGTCTTTGCTCTGACGTTATCGTTTCCCTTTAAAGTATCTAGCCTCAAAGCCCCACGAACAACATTATGGATGTTATCCTTATTCATCTGACTAATCCGAAATTATATTACCTTGAGGTAACAGGTATTGCCTATTGGACATTTTAGCTGGTCTTCCAGCCCTGTAATATCTGCGATACAAATATCGTAGGCCTGATGTGCAAACTGTCATCTCCTTGATTAATATCTACAAGAAGTCATCCTCTAAACTGTATCTATAAACCGTTTTGATATAGCGACCATTTCTGTATACTGTCTCTCCTATCCATCTGTTTATTTAATGTTAATACAATGTTTGAATGAATGCAAAATACTTTCTTTTTAAGGTAAAACAGCTACACATATATCACTGCTTGCTATACTAAGCTGTGTAATTATCTTGCATCATGTATTTTTCTTCCTTTATTGGAATTGCTTGTTCTCTTCGCAAGAATAGGATAAAAACAAGAAGATTAGACAACAAAGAAACGTACGGTACATAAAGAAATAACACGAAAATATTCAGTTATTTAAACATTGCTTAGTAACTTCTTTTCTTCTTCAAAGACAAAGTGGAACAAATCAAACAGCTGAATATATATGTAAGATAATATGAAGATATTGATAGGGCACAGAGAAAGAGAAGGACAGACGAAATGATAGACTGGGAGAATGAGAGAAAGGCTGAGTGTGAGTAGAGACAGAAAGGGAGAGAAAGGGAGGCATGGAAGAAAGGGAGAGAGAAACAACAGGAGAGGGTGTAAAAGAATTGTGGCTGTAAAAAAAACAGATAGATAAATAAGGAGAGAGGGGGAGAGAGGGAGAGAGAGAGGGAGAGGGAGAGAGTGATAGGAGCAAGAAGAAAGGAGGAGGAACAAAGAGAGTGAGAGGGAGAGTTAGAGAGAAAGAACGAGGGCGAGAGAGAGAGAAAGGTTTGTTGTTGAAAAAATAGTCATATTTACAAAAACACTACTACTACTACTACTACTACTACTACTACTGCTGCTACTACTACTACTACTACTACTACTACTACTACTAGGAAGAAAGGAAAAAAGAAAATTTTGTCGATGCTGATAATAGGAATGATGGTGATAATAACATTGATGAGGAAGAAAGCGAAAAGGTAAAAAAAAAAAATATTTGAAGTAAATAAGAAAGACTTGAATAATACAGTTTAAACATATTTGCGACTTAGAAATAGGGGTTGGTGAAATATGAAGATGTATAAAATGGCGCATAGACAGCGCCCCAACGCTGTACATACACGTGAGCGCATATATATATGTTTATGTATATATATATATGTATATATATATATGTATATGT
>NC_068989.1:8142617-8143304 GCF_001194135.2 Octopus bimaculoides
AACTACGTTAAGTGTACGTGTACTCATGAAGCGCTCGACCATTTGGAAGTTAACTTCACGAGCAGGCTGTTCCGTTGACTGGATCAACTGGAAGTCTTGTCGTCATCATGACAACTACGTTAAGTGTACGTGTACTCATGAAGCGCTCGACCATTTGGAAGTTAACTTCACGAGCAGGCTGTTCCGTTGACCGGATCATCCGGAAGGCTTGTCGTCATCATGAGAACTACGTTAAGTGTATGTGTACGCATGAAGCGTTCGGCCACCTGCAAGTTAAATTCTCGAGCAGGCTGTTCCGTTGATCGGATCAACTGGAAGCCTCGCCGGGGTGATTGTCATAACTGATGGAGCGCCATGGTATATGCGGGTGAGTACTCTATGGTACGCCTGCTTATGCTGTAAGCACACGTATGATTGTCAAAGTAAGTTCAATCTACGAAATTCTAATGGAGAATATTTTGGAATGTTTTCAAATTTTCAGATATAGAATCTTTTGAATATTTTACCAATTTTGATTCTGGCACTAATTGATTATGTTTCAAAGTTGCGAATCAGTTCTTTTTGTTCTCTCCGTATATGTCCGTATATACGATGTCTATATCCATTATCTGTGTATCTATGCATGCACACATTTGTATGCATCTTCGTATATACATACATAAGTACATATATACATATACATACATA
>NC_068989.1:8143773-8151380 GCF_001194135.2 Octopus bimaculoides
TATTCCAAGAAAATTTGAATACTATAAGACGAAGACATCAAACTCACCAGCATACGATCAGCTCAGCAAATGAAATGTCAAAACACAATGAGGAGATAAACCTACGCGAAGGGAAATAAACGCTTGATGAATTTCTTCATGAATTTTCTCTGTTGTCCTGTCACTTCTTACTTTCTTATTTTACTGAAGTAGATTTATCTCTCGTCACTCTATTTCTCATTTTGTATTTCCTCTACATTGCATTATCATTTCTATTGCTTGGCGGCTGTCAGTCTGTTTTCGTTTTAAATCTATAAGCGGTTGAGCAAACTATCGTTTCCTTTCCCCTAATCTCCACCTATCCTTTTCAAATCTATCTATCTATCTATCTATCTATCTATCTATCTATCTACCTACCGACCTGTCTGTCTGTCTGTCTGTCTGTCTGTCTGTCTGTCTGTCTGTCTGTCTGCCTGTCTGTCTGTCTATCTATCTATCTAACGCAAAACACGAAGGGTGTGTCGTCAGAGCTAGGATGCATGCTCCCGCAGCTCGTCTCTATGACCGAACTGCAGTCATGGATCAAAAACAGGCCGAGGAAGGGCGAATGGCACCGCGAGTGTTGCGTGGCTCTCGAGCAACTATGTCTTCCCGAGTCGACCTTGAGCGACTTCAACACAACCAAAGCATTCTATAGGGGATTAGTGGAGGGGAGGTACGGTACGACGACGATCTCTGGGCGAACCTGTGATTAGGAAGGAAACGTCTTACCGCTCAGCCACACCTGCGCCTATTACATATCAATACATATATTATATAAATGTTGTCATTATGCAGCTACCAAGAGGATGTTAGCTGTTGTGATAAATTTAACAACCTAGGTGAAGAGAAATAAGATGTAGATAATAATAAGTAGAAGCGTTTCACTTGAAAAACAGATTGACAGTGAAGAGTGGGTGCTAGCTGCATTGCCTTGTACAGTGACCAGCGCGGTTTTCAATCTCCTTGTACCAACCGATATATAGTAAACAAAATTAACCTTACGCAGAAATACTCGTGAATATCGGTGTGAGATTTGTAGGAAAACGATCTCTTCAGAACACGAAGTTAACACGTACAAAAAAGTACACAATGGGGAACAGTCATCACCAGTGGATAGCATGGGTTTTTGTCGATTACTTTTATGATCAAATGAATGCTTTCTGAGAAATAGTTTCATTATAAAACATTTCCCTACATTAAACAATTTCAATATTGATTGCTTTATGCTTGCAAATACAAACTTATACACTTTTGGCGATGAATATCTTTGAAGTAATTTCAAACATCAAACATTTAACTGTTGCTTGAACATTAAGTTTTGGTTTTATTTGGTCAATGTTTTGGTGCATCATAGATGATACAACCAAAAATACTGTGGCCATGACAGAGAAAAAAGGTAGCGCATTGCTGAGCTAAGCAGTCGCATGTGTACGTACCTACACTTGTATGCATGTGTATGTCATTATTCAGATTCATTTCAAGATTGCTTGTCAATAAAGAACCGAATTCTAACCTAAATACGAAGTTCCTTCATTGGATTTTCAACATCAATACGGTATTTTTTTGCATGTATGTGTGTTTGTGTGCAGTATTTGGAATCATTACATGTGCAGATTTGTTTTGTTTTATGTATGTATTCTCATGCACATAGTTTCATGTATAGACATGCGCATATATACATAAATGGTAAACTTCTGGAAAGTTATATAAATTTACGTCACACGTATTGAGAAGAGCATTGTCGATGTGAATTTTCTTTCCTGTTCCCTTTTCTTTTCTTTGTTTCCTTTTTCCTTTTTATTTTGTCCTTTTCTCTCTGTCTTTCTTCCCCCTTTTTCTCTATCACATGCCTTTGTAAATGAACAACCTGGTGTGTTTATTTTAATGGCCTACCAATGTATACACTTCGTTTCTATGACCTAAGCGTCAGGAAAACACTCGGTAAGAAATGAAAATAGAAGAGAAAGAAGATGATGATGATGATAATAATAATAATAATAATAATAATAATAATAATAATAATAATAATAATAATAATAATAATTTTTTGAATTTAGGTTTTTTAAGCAAGTAAAAAGAAGTCTGAATCTAACGAAAAACTAACTTACTGTTTGAATTGCTCTGTGACAGTGGCTGAAAAATGTTACGATATCTTCAAAAGTAGTAGGAGAAAGTGTGTGAGTGTGTGTATGTGTGTGTGTGTGTGAGAGAGAGAGAGAGAGAGAGAGAGAGAGAGAGAGAGAGAGAGGAGACATAGAGAGAGTGGGGTAAGAAGACAGAGAGAAAAAGAGAGAAAGAGGAAATCCATGTGCTTTCAGCATTGTATTGTAACATATGACTATGAATGGATAGAGGTGTAAATTTTAAGTATTTAGGCTTTAAGCAAGCAAAATGAAGTCTCGATCTAACGAAAAACTAGCTTACTGTTTGAATTGCTCTGTGACCTCTTCATGGATGATCTGAAACTGTATGGCAAAAATGAGACACAAGTGCGTTCCTTGGTGAACACGGTCCACTGTTTTAGTACTGATATTAGAATGGAATTTGGACTCAAGAAGTGCGGAATAATCTATCTAAAAAGGGGCAAGATACTGTCCGTATCAGGGATAGAATTATCGAATAGAGACTTAATTAAGCAAATTGAAACGAAAGGATACAAATACCTTGGTGTACTAGAGTTCAACGAGATAATGGAAAACGAAATGAAAGAGCAACTGAGGATGGAATATTTCCGAAGACTGAGGTTGGTGCTGCGCTGAAAATTGACTGGATGGAATAAAATTCAAGCAGATAATACATGGGCGATAGCATCACTTTGCTATCGTGCAGGAATTATAAAATGGCAAAAGAGAAAAATGAAGAAAATGGATACCAAGACCAGAAAAGAAGTTGACAGGACACGGAGCCTACTGAGCCAGAAGGAAGGATGGGAGAAGCATGATCACTTGCCAGGACTGTATCAAAGCAGAGGAAAACAGTATAGGGTGGTGCATAGAAATATGTTGTTGATGGCTCGTCCGCCATTTTCTCCCCTCTTCTACCATTTCTACTCAACAGGACAGGAAACACTCAAATGGCTTTCGTTTCCATATGTTCAACAGTTGGGATCTTTGCTCTGCACAACGAACTGTATTGCTTTTTTTTTTCACCCATGTTGGGGTACATGTCCCGAATGGCTTATTGGCCTTCGACGGTTGTATGTGTGACGATACCTACTACGAGTATCATATTTTTGGTCACTTCAGCTCCCACAATGTGATAGTACTGCACTGCAGAAGTAACGACTATTCCAGAGTCGTTATCACTACCGATGTGAATCTTACGTCCAGCTCCTATCTATATTGCACACGAGCCCTTGACAGCTGGCATAAGAAACCAACCCAACGATTCAACTGTTCTTTACTCTTAAACAGCATATATACAATCCCAAATGCTCTTCCTAGTTATATATCGACTAGACGTTCATCCAGCAGCCTTTTTGTGAACATAGTGCAAACTGTTCTACCGTTTGAAAGGTACAGCTATGTCATTTTCCTCTGTCCTTTATTTGATGGAAATCATCAGGGAAAGAGGCTGATGTTTTTGTGATATGCTTATCTCACAGTTTGTTTTAGTCTCAGAGTTGACCATAGTCAGGAATACTTTTTGGCAGGTGACATTTGCAGAAAGGTTCCTGACATTTTTTTCACTGCCTTCGTTGTTGGTTTCCGCGTTTAAATTTGTTTTTCTTTCTACGCAGTGCAAATATCTGTTTGCTTGTCTAAAGGTCATCCTTTTTTTCCTTTCTATTTGTTCAATTTGCTTTCTGAACTCAAGCTTTATGGAAATCCTGTTCAAAATACCCGGGAATGTGTTCATGAAAAGTAGAAGAAAAAGACGTGCTTCTCATTACAGAAACATGCGAATATTTCCAAAATAAGATACACAAAAATGTCTAACGGCAACCTATATTCTTCCCAAGATAAAAATACTTATTAAATGCTTTTTTATTAATATTGGTGTGAAGTTATCCGTTATAATCCCCTTTTAAACAAGTAATGGTTTATTTACGAGTTGTAAAGTAGCCGATAATTCATCAATATAGCATATTTATTAAATACTTTTCAATCCGAAGGTAAAAAAAAAAATGGATAATCAAATTTTCAGATACGTGATAATCCGAAAAATGTGTTTATGAAATGCACACGATAAACCGATTATTCCTCTACTGTTCCTGTTTAGGTTAATGTGCACACTTCTTTGGTTACTGCTAGAATTTCATTCCTAATCTATTTGTATCTGCTTTATGTGAGTCTTTTCCATGGAGTAAGAATTGATTGAATAAAATGGACATGCGGCGGTATACAACTCGTATTGTTTCCGTCAAATTTAGGCAAGGAAAAATGCGAAGTTAATTCATAACCGTCAAATACCGAATGATACATAATGAAATATTCAACAGACAATGCCTATCTACGCCCCTGTAGAAATAGGTCATTAAAAGATGATCCTGAGATGTTTAATCTATATTGGTTTCCGAATTTTATTCGATTTCCTTGAAGAGTATTTCAACACCTGTTACATTTTCTTGGTTTTCGACAACCGGGACAGCTCCAACCACAGAGGAATGTCTCAACTAATGCCGACATACGAACAAATGAACTTCAAACTGCAAATATTAATAAAGGGATATTGAATTTATAGAGGTATGGTTTTTAGTGATGTTGTTTCTTGTATCACAAAAAAACATCTCCCTCTCCCTCTCCCTCTCACCCTCTGTTTCTCTCTCTCTATATATATATTATTCACTCACACATACATATATATGTACTAGCATATATGTATATGTATGCATGTATGTGTAAATAAACGTATGTATATAGCCATATGAGTACATGCATTTATATATGTATATATACATACATTTATACATATGTATCTATATATTTACAAATGAATATATACATATATATATATACATACACACATGCATACATACATATAAACATACATACATACGTTAATATATATATATATATATATATATATCTTTGTACGAATCAACCCAATCCAGAAACTGAGGAAACGAGAGATGCTCCTAGTCAGTAAATAGTAAAGTATAGTATTCAAATACCGGAAAAAATTTTAGTCTGGAGGAGGAAGAAAAATTTAACATTAAGGTTGAACTCATCACTAAAAAGAGATAAAATGTTTACTTGTATTACAGAATAAATAAAATGGGATGATAATTACTATAAAGTTTTTTTCCCGTTGTGCGTTGGACTCAATGACAGGAAACTATTGATTTTTTTACCAAGAAGACACACTCACAGATTCTATATTTTAGCAACTGAAATGAAGAAAATGGAATATTACAACGTTCATATCTTACCCGAGGGCGTTAGTGATATAAATGAAATGAAAAAAAAAAAAATGAAGCTGTTTCTAATAAGATTCGAAACCAAGTTGTAATTTTTACTCCCCAGAAATTTATTCTTTTCTTCACTGTTGTCATCAATACTCAAATATTGATTCCTTGACAAGATAAATCACGTCTTATTGAAAAGGAGATTATAACGGATGCCATCACACCAGTATATACGAAGGGTAATTAATTTCATCGACTTTGTTGTAGTAAATACTTCAATAGCATTTTGTATGGTAATCGGAAAGTTCTCACACTTCGCCGCCTTAACTATCGTAAAAAAATTGACAGTGTCAAATTTTGGCACAGGGCCAGCAATTTCGGGGTAGTGGATAAGTAAATTACATCAACCCCAATACTCAACTGGTACTTATTTTATCGACCCAGAAGAGATAAAAGACCAAGTCAACCATGGTGGAATTTGAAATCGGAACGTTAAGCAGTTTTTTTGTAGCGCAGCAACAATTCTGCCAGCTCAGTGCTTTAACTATCGGAAAAATATTGCCATGTTTAGAGTTGAACAATTTCAAAAGGAACGGGAAGTAAATAAAGAAACTTTGTTTGTTCCCCAGCATCACTTGACAACCGATGTTGGGGTTTTTACGTCCCCGTGACTTAGCGGTTAGGCAAAAAGAGACCGTTAAAATAAGTACTAGACTTACAGAGAATAAGTCGATTTGTTCGACTAAAGGTGCTCCAACATGGCCACAGTCAAATGACTGCAACCAGTAAAAGAATCCCAGCACATCCTATAAAATTGATGCATGTATATGTAAATCGTTGTGGTCAAGAATTGAATGGGTTATTATTTTTTTATGTAACAGGTACAAAACCACACATTTAGAAGTTGTCAGATGGTGGGTTACTCTCTTAAATCAACCCCTGTATTTGTCTGGTACTTTATTTCATCGGACCCAGAAGGATGAATAGCAAAATTGATCTCGCTCAGATTCGAGCTATGAACGTCAAGAACTACAATAGAACAGGGAATTTTGCCCATCTCTTTAAACGGTGCTGTAAATATGTCTCCTCCACCATCCGCGAACAGCTCTAGGGGAGGTAATTTTATCTGGGTATGAAGTACAGTCGTTGAGGTGCTGCTTTCCAAAATGGTGCAACAAATATATAAACTATGACCGTTAGAAAAGCAACGTTGTGAGAGGGAAACACAAACCAGTTGCGAAGACGATTGAATGAAAGAACGAGTGAATAAACGGAAAGAGATAGTCGTAGTAGTGGTGGAAGTGGTGGTGGTGGTGGTGGGTAAGGCAAAATATCAAAGTAAATAAGCCAATCATTACCTCACACATGTAATTACATAGATTTGGTAGTGGGGCCACCAAAGCGACATCAGATACACTATTGATAATAATCAGTATTGGAGTATTGATGAATTTTTCTGTCAATTCTTTCTTTTCTTTCTCTTTCTTATTACTCTCTTTTTCTCTTTTACTCCTCTCTCTTTCAATTTTTATCTTGCCTTATGATATGTGTACTCCTACTCTCTCTCTATATCTTTCTCTCTCTCTCTCTCTCTATGCCTTTCTCTCTCTCTCTCATTCTCTCTCTCTTTCTCACATGCACAGACATACATATAATGTTTTTACAACAAGAATATACTTGCAAAATAAATGTATGTGTGTATATCATCTGTATGATAACACACCTGTCGTAGTTGTTTTTGCTGATACGAAAGGGCAGTTATAAATATTACTTCCTCTCCTTCAAGTATTCATCACTCAACCATCCCTTTCTCCCTTCTCTCACTCTCTTCCCCCCATATATCTATCTATCTATCTATCTATCTATCTATCTATCTATCTACCTATCTACCTATCTATCTATCTATCTACCTATCTATCTATCTATCTATCTATCTATCTATCTATCTATCTATCTATCTATCCATCTATCTATCTATCTATCTATCTATCTATCGACATCATAAACGTTAACACTCACCTTCGCAAACAAATAATGAGATCGGAAATTAATGGCTGTCGGGAAATATATTAATTTTTGTTAATTTATAAATGTATAAGTTTATGCCTGCATATCAGTCACACACATACACAATCAAACACCCACATGCTACCAGAAGTATACACGTCTGATAATAAAAAAGAAACATATATATATATATATATATATATATATATATATATATATATATATATATATA
>NC_068989.1:8151882-8156622 GCF_001194135.2 Octopus bimaculoides
TATATATATATATATATATACATATCTAAGTGTAAACACACACACATGTACACATACATATATCGATTTATGCCTGTATGCGTGTATATAAATTATCCTTTTCTTTCTACCTTCATTATACTCCAGGAAGTAAAATTGTCCAAACGGGGATCAAAACCCGCATACTATTGATAGAATCTAAATTACTCTCTATCGATCATATCAAACGCCTTCAGAATTTCTACATGAGATATTTTGGTAGAGGGGCGGAGTAATATAAATGTAAGCTATCTGTTTAGTACTGGTCATTATGTCACTCGGTCGGTATCGCAATATTTAGGTAAATTCTTACTTGAATTTTCTGTTTGCAACTGGAACAATTTCATTTCACATTATTAACTGTTCTTTGAAATTCGTTGATAATATCGACCTCAGAGCTAGTCGTTGACATCGATCGAATGACGGTAAAGTCAGTGTTGCAGCATTTGAACTCAGACAGTAAGAGCCAGAAGAAATACCGTCAAGCATTTGGTCCGGCTCGGTAACGATTCTTACAGCTCGCGCCTTTAACTTCACGTTGTTAATCTTTTACAAACAAGGCGGTGAGCTGGCAGAAACGTTAGCACGACGGGCGAAATGCTTACCGGTAGTTCGTCACTCTTTACGTTCTGAGTTCAAATTCCGCCGAGGTCGACTTTGCCTTTCATCCTTTCTGGCTCGATGAATTAAGTAACAGTTGCCCACTGGGGTCGATGTAATCGACTTAATCCCTTTGTCTGTCCTTGTTTGTCTCCTCTATGTTTAGCTCCTTCTGGGCAATAAAAAAATAAGAAACGTCAGCATGCTGGGCAAAATGCTCAGATCTATTTCGTCCGTCTTTATGGTCTGAGTTCAAATTCCACCGACGTCGACTTTTCGGGATCGATAAATTAAGTACCAGTTGCGTACTGGGGTCTATTTAATCAACTTATTCACTCCCCACAAATTCCAGGCCTTGTGCCTATAGTAGAAAAGATTAACAATAACACATTTTGGTACGAGGCCAGCAATTGTGTAGATGGGTGGGGACAAATGATTCCGAGGAGATGATAGGCAATGTCGACCTTGGTGGTATTTGAATTCAGAGTTCACAATTTTTATTTAAAATTTTGGTACAAGGCCAGCAATTTCCGGCGAGGGAGTAAGTCGATGAACTGGGACTTATTTTATAGATCATGAGAGGATGAATCGCAAAGTAGACCTTGCCGGAATTTGCACTCAGAACGTAGACCAGTGGTTCCCAATCTTTTGACTACCAAGGAACCCCTTTTATTTAAATGAGCTTTCCCACGCACCCAAGGATATTAAGAAGTCTGTTAGATTAACATGTTCAAGGGCCCGCAGGGATCCGCTGACCACAGGTTGGGAACCACTGACGTAGACGGACGAAATACCGCTAAGCAATTTGCCTGACGCAATAACAATTCTTTCTACTAAAGGCACAAGGCCTGAAATTTGTGGGGAGAGGACTAATCGATTACATCGACCCCAGTGCGTAGCTGGTACTTATTTCATCAACTCCGAAAGGATGAAAGGCATAGTCGACCTCGGCGGAATTTGAACTCAGAACGTAGTGATGGGCGAAATACTACTAAGCATTCTGTCCAGCTCGCCGCCCCAATCTTCATATTGTTAATTGCTATTGTGAAGGCGGTGAATTGGCAGAACTGTAACATCGCAGGGCAAAATGCTTAGGATTTCTTCCGGATCTTTAGATCCCGAGTTCAAATTATACCATGGTTGATTTTGCATTTCATCCTTTCGGAGTCGATAAAATAAGCACTATTTCCCCGCTGTGGAAGATGTAACCGACTTCGCCTTCACTCAAAATACTGATCTCATGTCAAAATTAGAAAGAATTATTATTAAAAATGAATCATGATATCAATTTCCAGCAGTGGACTATTTAATAACAAATGCCTCTCTCTCTCTCCATGAGTCTTCATTTCACTTCTTCCTATTATCCCGTTTCGTTTATATGTATCATATAACATATGTCTCATGTAACATAGTACTCTGTCTGTCTGTCTGTCTTTTGTCTGTTTTTGTTTATTTTATCATACTTCGTTTAGTTTTATGTATCATATATCACAAAAAGAAAAAGAAAATTCATAAACTAAGGAAAATCCTTTGTGGTGTAAGGGGAGATAAGTTCTTTCGCTTTGGAAGTATTTCTTATTTTGTATTGATTTTTACCGATTTGGACCATCACTGGTTATCTTTGCTTAAAAAAGAAAAAAGAATTAGGCTGAAGGTAACCATTTAACGATCGCAATCTGCTCATTGACGTCAATGACTGTTTTCTGTGCTATTTTTCTTTGTGGTTTGTTTTAAAAACTGTATTTCATTGCTTCTGAAATATCTCAATTTTGAAAGTAATGCCGCAGAAACTGAGAATTGAAAGAGATCTCCATCTTAATTCTGAAATATCTTATCTGCCGGTAGCTGAAATAGCGTTGCAGATCGGCTGTCTAGGGACTTACTTATAACATTTCGATATCATTGATTGATTTCAAATGCCTTAAACTTGAGCGCATTGGAGAACTGGAAATCATACAGCAAATTCCTTTCCTTTAAGGACATTAGTAAACTACGAAAATGAGGTTAAATGACTCCAATTATGAATTGAAACCTCTCTGTCGTCTCCGTTTATCAACACTTTATATTCGTTCTCGACGGTAATAGTCCACCATCACCACCAAAACAGCAATTTTGTTTAAATTTGTTTGACAAGGGGGCGCCAACGTAGTCGCTCGACATATTAGAAATAACAAAATTTCCATCATATTACATTCTATCGTCATGAGAAAGAAAAAGGCTACGTTCCGTAATGTAGTTCTAGATAAATGACCAAGAAATCATCTCTGGAGCCACTTTGATCATAATGCTGTTCAATCAAGTCTGACAAGTAACTAAACGACTACAAGAACAAGACCAACACCAGAAGCAGTAGCAACAGTAACTGATTTCATTTTCACCAAACAATGGTTTTGTAGCGGTGTAGATAAACAATCGGTTACTTCTACCTTCCTGTATTTCTTGTAAATATTCCATCAGCCAGACATTGATGAGAGCCAAAGCTGATTTCAGTAATATGAACATACGAAGCATAAAAAAAAAACGATTTTGTTGCGGTAAAGTGTCTAGTCCGGTGTTATAATGTCTTGGCTGTTTCTACATCCTTTAATACATATTAACGTTTAAAATTAACTTCACAGTCACTTAGCAGATAATCCCTTTCTTTATCAAATGTCTATATGTGAAAGGAAAGTTACAGATGTTTCAGTCACCGTGACCGTTGCCCTGAGTGTCAGACGTCTTAGCTTCACGTCTCATCGTCAGTCCAACGTTGTACCCATTGCCCTATGTGTATCGTTTTATAGAAACTGTCATTGCTGGATATGTGGTTCTCCGTTCTAAGTGATGGAAATGTCATATCATTTAGTCTTATGTAGCATTTTGTTTCTAAGACAGCATGGTGTGATTTCAAGGAGTGCTTCTTGTTTCTTCTAGCAAGTTGAATATTTCCCTTTATGTACCTGTTATTAAAAAAAAAAACATAGGTAGTGGGTAGCGATTTTCTTCACTACTTCAGGGAGTGACGACCCTGCCTGACACGAGTCCCAGGCTCAGCTGGCTCCGGCTAACAGTACCCGGTATGGGCCCTATCCAGAGTTAGGGAAAGGAGACAACCTTCAAAGGAATCCAGAGTGGAGGCCCGTTGGCGGTTTAGTGTTCGACTCGACACTCTTCCGGCAGCTCCTGCAACCAAGCTGGTGCCAAACGTAATGCTCTGCACTCCTTTGGACTATGTCAGCAAGGTCGAGAGAGGAACCCTGACGATTAGGCTACCCTGGATTTTCTTACAGTGACTTATATACTCTCCTTTACTCTTTTATTTGTTTCAGTCATTTGACTGCGGCCATGCTGGAGCACCGCCTTTAGTTGAGCAAATCGACTCCAGGACTTACTCTTTGTAAGCTTAGTACTTATTCTATCGGTCTCTTAGGCCGAACCGCTTAATTACTGGGACGTAAACACACCAGCATCGGTTGTCAAGCGATGCTGGGGGGACAAACACAGACACACAAACATATACGCACACATACATAAATATATATATATAAACATATATATGATGGGCTTCTTTCAGTTTCCATCTACCAAATCCACTCACAAGGCTTTGGTCAGCCCGAGGCTTAAGCAGAAGACACCTGCCCAAGGTGCCACGCAGTTGGACTGAACCCAGAACCATGTGGTTGGTAAGCAAGCTACTTACCACACAGTCATGGAAACCAGGTAATCGAACATATAAATCCTAATGCCCTAGACACCCCGCCCCCAGAAAACCCCAGAAAGCCTTTTATTTCGAGAATCAGTCGTAAATGATCAGCTTCCATCACTTTTTTCACGAGTAACCTCACTGAAATGCATTAAATTTTACAACCAAGATATGTGTTGCTTTATTAATTATCAAGTTATAAACTCGGTGATATTGATTCAACTTTTTATCCTCACCGCAACTCAATGAATTTGTTTATAATTTATGTCTCATTGCCTGTCTATATATATATGTATGTACGCATGTACGTATGTATGATATATGCAGTCACACATATACGCATGTATATGAATGCTATGATGCAATGATAGCTATGTATTATTACCTAATATATTTACATGCATATATATGTGTGTATATATATATATATATATATATAT
>NC_068989.1:8157522-8162712 GCF_001194135.2 Octopus bimaculoides
ATAACACGAAGCGCAAAACTAAAATATTTATGATAAATTTACTGCTACTACTACTACTACTACTACTACTACTACTACTACTACTACTACTACTACTACAACTACTACTACAGCTGCTGCTGCTGCTGCAACTATCACCGTCACCTTCACTACTACTACTACTACCATCATCCTTACCACAACCAGCACCACCACTACCACCACCAGCACCAACACCACTACCACCACCACCACCACTGCTGCTACTACTACTACTACTACTACTACTACTACTACTGCTGCTGCTGCTGCTGCTACCACTACCACTATAATCATCCTCACCACCACCACTACCATCACCACTCTACTACTAATAAAACTACTTTGGTGGTCGATGATGATGATGATGATGATGATGATAATGATGATAATGACGATGATGTGGATGATGATGACGATGCTGACGATGATGATGAAGGAAATGATAAAAATATAACTATAGCAAGGGCAACAAGTGAATGATGATTCACGTCCTCCTCCACCCACCCCTTCCTCATCGTCATCGTTAATTATCATCATCATCATCATTAACATCATCATCATCAGCAACGGTATTGACATCAATTGCTGCAATGACTGCGTTTGTTCTCTTTGCAACGTCACCAACACAACAGCAGATCCAGCAACAACTGCAGCCTTCCGCCACCAGCTTGACCGTTTCCAACCGTACCTGTACCACTGCCAAAATCACACTTCGTCGGTTACGACGACGAGGGTTCCAGTGGATTCAATCAACGGAACAGCCTGCTCATGAAATTAACGTGCAAGTGGCTGAGCATTCCACAGACACGTGTACCCTTAACGTAGTTCTCGGGGTGGTTCAGCGTGAGACAAAGTGTGACAAGGCTTTCCCCTTTGAAATACAGGTACAACAGAAGCAGGAAAAAAAAGTGAGAGAAAGTTGTGGTGAGAGAGTACAGCAGAGTTCACCACCATCCCCTGCCGGAACCCCGTGGAGCCTTTAGGTGTTTTCGCTCAATAAACACTCACAAAGCCCGTTCTGGGAATTGAAACTGCGATACTACAACCGCGAGTCCACTGCCCTAACCACTGGGGTATTGTGCCTCCACTAAGGAGCACTCTGTCGGTTACGTCGACGAGGGTCCCAGCTGATACGATCAACGGAATAGCTTACTCGTGAAATTAACGTGCAAGTGGCTCAGCATTCCACAGACACGTGTACCCTTAACGTAGTTCTCGGGGATATTCAGCGTGACACAGTGTGACAAGGCTGGTCATTTGAAATACAGGTAAACTCACAACGCCTGCTCTTGGAATAGAAAAAAAACGCGATCCTACGACTGCACACACACACACACACACACACACACACACACACACACACACACACACACACACGTATATATATACGACGGGCTTCTTTCAGTTTCCGTCCACCAAATCCACTCACAAAGCTTTGGTCAGCCCGAGGCTATAGTAGAAGACACTGACCCAAGGTGCCACGCAGTGGGACTGAACCTGGAAGCATGTGGTTAGGAAGCAATCTTCTTACTGTAACAATAAGTAATGGGTGTATATGCATATACACCCACTATTTATTTATACATCCTTCCTTGTTTGATGAAAATTACAATATTCCATAAATCCACCAAGGCTTCCTTCGACTGTTCCTTTGAAATATACCTTCGCTTTTTGATCTACACAGGTATATCGTTTTTTTTTCTTACCTTACTTTTTCTTTGAAAAACTTTTCGGGTAAGGAGACTAAAGGATTTCGTGACATATCTAATCTGAATTCAGAATTTGTTCTTTGATAGACAATACATACAAAAGACATTGTTTTTGCTGCCATCTTAGGTGTTGGATGCCGTTAGTGAAAATTATATATATTTTATTTTCAGTGTAGAGAAAAATTCTGCGTTCGCTTGTTTAAGTTTTGTAATTTGTTTTAAAACTTTATGTTCGTGTTTGCATGAATATCGAAAATATTTTCAAATCTCTTAGGAAATTTAACACAAGACGAAAAAGCTAAACTGTTACACGAAAAAGGCAATATTTACAAATGAAATTTAAAAAAAATTCCGACTAAAAACCTTTTTTACACCCCAATTTTAAACGGGGTGGACACCCAAATTTTGTAAAGCCTATTAATAAGCATATTTTTTTAATTATGAGGTTTTGAGTGGGTGGGGGTATTAGTCGATAATATCTACTCAATTCTTGTCTGGTACTTAATTTATATTTCAATAACAACAACAACAACATAATAGTAATAATAATAATAATGAATTATGGCATCAAATTTTGGCACAAGGCCAGCAATTTTAGGGGTGGTGTAAGTCATTTACATCAAACTTGAGTGACAAATATTTTATCGATCCCGAAAGATTGGTCGGCAATATCGACATCGGTGGTGTTTGAACTCAAAACCAATCCGGAACAAATGCCGCTTAGCATTTTGTCTGACGCGTTAACGATTTTGCCAAAAATAGTAAGAGACCAATTGTTTTGGGAACTGCTTTAATAACTTTTGCATATAGTAACGATAACAAGTACGAGTCGAGTACAAGACAAAACCAACAACGACAGCAACAACAACATCAACAATAACAACAACAACAACAACAACAACAACAATAACAATAACAACAACATAAACAGCAACAATAACAGTAAAGACTAAGGGAAATAAAAGTAGCAAGACGAAAAAGATGTAGAGGAAGGACAATAAAAATAAGTAGAGAAATAAGAAGCAGAAGAAAAAAGAATTGGAACATGGAAATAAGGGAATGAAGGTTTTGAAGAATGGAAAGAAGAACAAGCAGGAGAGAATAAGATTGAGTTTAATGAAGGATGACAACGACAGGAACGATGACGATGGCGGTGGTGACGATGGTGGTGGTGATAATGGTGATGATGATGATGATAGTGATCACGACCGAGAAGAAGAAGGAGGAGGAGGAGGAAAAGTTAGTAGTGGAGGAAGGAGGTGGAGGAGGAGAGGAGAGATTGAAGAGATAGAGGAGGAGGATGAGAAGAAGACGAAGAAGAAGAAGAAGAAGAAGAAGAAGAAGAAGAAGAAGACAAAGAAGAAGAAGAAGAAGAAGAAGAAGAAAGTGAAGAAGGTGAAGAAGAAGAAGAAGAAGAAGAAGAAGAAGAAGAAAGATGTGACAGAAGAGAAAGAAAAAGATCAAGTAGGAAAAAGGAGAAATGAAGGAAAAAACTGTAAAGAGAAGTAAGAAAGGTAGAGGGAGATGAAGATGAAAAAAAAAAGAAGGGAGAAGGTAATATCATAGGAAGTAAGATGGAAAATGGAAGAAGCAAAAATAAGGAGAAAAACAACGAAGAAATAATTAGTGGAAAGAGAAAATAATGAATAAAAGCGAAAAAGAAGGAAAGAGGATTGCTGAAAAAGAAAAAAAGAATGAAGAAAATTAGTCGAAGTGTATGAAGAAGTAGAACATGTAGAGGATATTGATGAGGAAAAAGAAGAATTAGAAGTTGAATGATAATAATAAGAAGGAGACGAGTAAGAAGAGCATCAACTACAACAAAATGACAAGAATAAGAAGAGTAAGTTACAAAAACAAAGACGTAGACAAGAAAATTGAAAATATACAAAATAACTTGATAAGATAAATCAAATACATGGTGGTAAGGTGTGAGAGGAGGATGAGATGAGAAAAGAGAAAGAAGGAGAAAAAGCGAAAGTGAAAGTGAAAGTTTGGCTGTCAAACAGAAGCAACAGCATTGACATGCAGTTGAGTTAAATGAATTATCGCAGAGTAAAATAAAATTGGGTGTTATCCAAAACAGTCGACTGCTAATGTTATCCCCCTTTCCCATTTACCACTTCACTAAGCTGTCAATTTAATCCAACCACAGAAAGAATCAATGGCTACTGGTGGTGGCCTTTTGCTTCGTCTTCATTCTCCACGGACTCCTCCTCCTCGTCTTTTACATGCTTTTGTATCTCCCCTCCCTCCATCACTCCGATATTTTGTTGCCGCTCTGGGACTCTGTAACTTTGTCAAAGTTTCTCCCGTTTTCTTTTCCCCAATCTCGTTTGCTCATTCATCAATCATCATTTGTTTTGATTCTTTCAGCTTTTCTGGTTATTATCCTGCATTCTCACCCCCCCCACTACTCCTGCTCCGTAGATTCCCTCTCATCTTCTTCCTTTACCCTTTCCGCTATCACCCTTTTTTTACATTCTATTTCTCTCGTCACATTCCCCTCTTTCTCCTCCCCCTCTTCTATCTCATCTGTCACACTTCTCCAACGCCTCCTTCACTTACAATGACTTTCACTCTTACATTTCTCTTCAGGTGCGTCTGAACCTTAATTTTCTTATATTCTCCATTACTCTACTCTTAACATCTTGTCTCTCACACCGTTTGTCTATGCATCTCCCCACCGCACTATAGACTCTATCTCAGTCCCATCGCGCCTTCATCCATCTCTAATGACTTTACATCTATTTTTGCTCATCTTGCTCCACTGGCTGCATACTGCCGCATAGCAAACTGCACTACACCACACCATGAAAGCCAATGATTAGGTCTCTTTATCGTTGCTTAATCTGCTAGAAATAGCAGCTAAATCACTCTTAAATACCACTCTACCGTTTACACTGTACCGTTTACAACACATTGCCTCAAACTACGCCATACAAACGAATGATTAGATCTCTACATGGTCGGTCAATCAGCTAGAAGTAGCAGAGAGATCTTTTTTAAATCACACCTTATCCTCTGAAGAATGAAAACGGAACATAATGTTACAAAGACAGGATGGTCAGGGCCAAAATGATAGATGCATGCGAAAAGTTAATCTACTACTATACTGCAAATACTAAACTAGACTTCAGTAATGTTACAGTATACAGCACTAAGCTACATTAAGGTATACTAAAACGTACAGTATAGAGCAGCATTTCTCAACGGGGGTTCCCTGGAACCCTAGGGTTCCGCAAAAGGTTCCTAAGGGTTCCGCAAGAAAGTGAGATAAGCTAATGCTAATTTCATGATCGTAATATTACTATTCATGCACAGCATATTATTGGTTATTGTAATATAGACATCATCCTATCTAACCTATTATGTTATCAAAAAAATATAACAACCGTTGGGAACATATTTAGTGATGTCTGAAATTTATGGACACCCTGTACTATATATATATATATAT
>NC_068989.1:8163885-8170666 GCF_001194135.2 Octopus bimaculoides
TGTATGTATGTGTGTGTGTATGTATGTGCGTGTATGCCTCTGTGTGTGTGTGTGTGTGTGTGTGTGTGTGTGTGTGAATTATATTTTCATAGAGAGAATTCAAAATTATGGCTGTATGCCTACACTGTATTAATACGCATAAAAAATAAACAAACGAACAACAACAACAACAAAAAAACATTGGTTTCTCTTTGGCCAGGACAGGCGGTAAACTACTGCCCAGAGACCAAATGCGGCTTACAGTCTTATTCTATTCAGCCGGCCAACTTTATTGAATATGTGACGTTGCATACAAAAATTCCTTGTTTTCCTTGTCTATCTTTGACGAACGAATAATAAATTTCGATATTATAAAATACATCAAAGTCTTAGTTTTGTAATGTCTTTAAATGAATCAAAGTTTTATATTAATGCAAAAAGAAAAAAAAAAATCAGCGATATTTCTTCACTCAATGAAAAACGAAAGTTTCCTTGGGTGCAATATTTTATGCAGTAAATGTTTTTACCTAAATGATTGGTGTAACAAAACAGATTAACAGTGTGTCATATGTTGTTGCAATATAATCGATTCTAAAGCGACAAAGACAGAAAAAATTAGTTATTACTTGATGAAAGCAAGTAAAGTTGCCTCCTAGTGCTGTGTTTTGCCCCAATGCCACACAACAACCTCATTCAACCTAACTTATTAAAAAAGGTTTTAACTGCATGCTGAATCATACAGGGAGCCTAGAGATTTTTACGCCGTTAAATATGTAACAGCTACTTCATTACAACAAGTAATGTTTAAAACTAACAAACAGACAAAGAAGTAGTTTCTACATTATAGTCTTCTTCGATCATGCTTCCATTTTCTATTCCCTTTGGTTTGCAAGTCATTAAAACATTTAAAATCCAACCAGTCTCCAAAATCGTTTACTGATCTCTGGTTTAGACAACTTATATACAACTGAACTTAAGACACAGCATGCCAAATGACGCGAGTCACTATACCAAAGATACGCTACAAATTCTTAGAAATATTTTAATTAACGACTCTCCACAAAATAATTCTTATTCGAATGAGTGTAGATCAAACTTATTCACACTCGCATGATTTCTTTCTTTAGATGCCTTTAAAACTTTGATCTGTCTTTAATCCCATCGATAAAATAAAGAGTTAGCCAAGTTCTGGGGTCGATGTCATCGACTTGTCCTCTCCACTCAAAATAGCGAGACTTGAACCCTCAACGGACCGGCGTTCTGTCTGAGGCAATTTTGTAACCTCGTTCATTTAGAAACCATGGAAATAAGGTTACAGGCCTGAGGAATCTCAGGACCCGAAGAAAGAAAAAGATAAAAGCGTATATTTCACTAGGATTAGAAATCAAGACGAAAAGTATCGTAACTGTATACAGTAAAGTATTTTAACCCTCGCTAAGGATTCTGCTAATCTATTTCTCTCCTCGGTATTGTTAATAGAGTTAGTAATAAAAGGTCGAATATAGATTTTCCGTGTTCTATACAGACAGTTGTTTCATCATCTATTTTCCGTAAATGTAATTTTTGTGAAGTTTAAAGTTCGAAATTAGATTTTCAAGAAAGAATTTGATTTCAAATATTTATTTTTTATTCATTATTTGTTTGAGGTGGAAGAAGCGACAAACGTGGAAATAAAGGAAAATGTTTTAAAAGAATTATGAGGTTTATAAGAAACTTCCAAAGAGAGGTTATCGTTGAGCATTATAGTAGGGAAGTTAAGTTAATGCAGAGAGCTAAGGCGAGAGATTAAAACTTTGCAGCAACAGCATCTAAAACTTTTGGGGAGGCTCATCTACAATTTCATAGATGCAAGAAATAACTATGTGGTAAAAGCAGCTCACTTGGCGGTCACTTAACGGTCATATAGTTAAGAGTGCAGTCTATATATGTCTTTATATTGCTTTTATATTATTACTGTGAATTACATATTTAATTTTTGCCAATAATATAGGATTACCATAAACCTGTTATATATTCAGCATTTAGCTTTAAATGTTGCTTAAAAATCTACGTTTTCTTTTGTGGTGGGGGATAATCAACTATATGTTGAATATTGGATTTTCAAAACAATCAAAGATAATCAAATATGCTGCTATCCCACGGTAAATAATCAATATCCGAACACATTTTTCATTACTGACTATTTGGGGAATCAATGTGTAAAGTAAATTATCTCACTGTAGGCTTTAGTAGCGGTTAACGCATACAAAAAAAAAAAAGAACCAAAAACTAACTGCAATAGTATTTCTTGTTTTCTACAACCTATAGCTAACTTAGCTTATGCTGATTAAGCATGTACCGCATACTTAATGAGTAAAAAACCAAACATGCTAAAATAACCGAATTCAAGTAAAATAAAATATATTTTAAACACATGGTGTGCTCTAATGGTTAGTTAAAATAAGGGAAATAATCATTTCTAGAGAAATTTCGGTGAAATTAGATGTTTCAATTTTAAGTCGAGGAACAAGGACGATGCATAGAATATGCATTTTTTATTATGTTTTGCTTACTCATTTTAAAGATTGTAAAATTTCTAGTTACAAGTAATCCTGTATAGCGTAATTTCATTCTTATTTAAAGTCTTCAGCATGACATAACCTGAAGCAATTAAATTAAACTAATTAAGCATTTTACGAAGCCAGAAATTTATTGTTGATGGGAAATAATCATTGTTTAGAAGACATTCGTGGAATGTGTTTTACCTTTTACCCTTTGCGTATTCCAGTCCTTAGACTGTGGCCATGCTGGGGCACCGCCTTGCTAGTCGCATGCATCGGCCTCAAGACTTATTTTTTTTAAAGCCTAGTACTTATTCTATCGGATAATTTCTGCTGAACCACTAGGTGACGTAAACACACGAACACTGGTTGTCAAGTGGTGATGCGGGACAATCAGATAAAAGACAATCACATACACATAGAGATAAATGTATAATATATGATGAGATTCTTTCAGTTTCCGACTACCTAATCCACTTTTCCCCAAGTTTCAGTATATAACTGATACATTTTCAGTCCTAAAATAATTAATCGACGCTGGAGAGTTTCCAATTTTGGATGTAAAGGATGCACATAAATACCACAAGTCATTATGGTCCCGCTTTGCCGGAATATTTGTTTCTAATTTTGGCACAAGGCCAGTAAGATTCTGATGAGGTAAGCCGTTTACATCGACCCCAGTAGTCAGCTAGTACTTATTTTATCGACCCCGATAAGATGAAGGATATAGTCGACCTCGGCGGAATTTGAACTCAGAACGTAATGGCGGACGAAATACTGCTAAGCAGTTTGGTGGGTGTGCTAATGACTGTGACAGCTCGCTTTGTCGGAACATTAATAGCAGATTCTTACTTAGAAAGAAATCCATTAATATTTGAATTGCAGTCTGTTGTTTACTGAGACTGAAGACATACAAGGTAGAGCAAGAAAAAGAATATTGGTTTAGTCTATGGAAAGAAGTTGTAACACAATTGGTCTTTGGAGACCCCCTGCCCGACATCAGTCGAATCTCTTAGACAATGTTTGGTTGGATGGAGACGTAAAAAGCCAAAGTAACATTAATGGAATTTGAACGCGGTATTTAAAGATACGCAACTAAATAATGCATAAATTTTAATACGAGATTTTAAACTTAAACTAATCAAAACAAAATTTGTAGTTGAATACTTTAAATGAGTTATTACTAAAACAATTTAAAATATCTAAATGATTGACCTAAAATAATTATCTTACTTAGGAGCATTGATCAAAGTTCCACTTCTCATATGACCTCTTTGGCCAGCCCCCTCTCTCAATATCTATTGAACTCAATCTGTTAATAATAATAATAATAATAATAATAATAATAATAATAATAATAATAATAATAATAATAACGATGACGGCAAATTACGGTCGCCACCACAAAAACAATAATAAAAAATCTACTAAAATCAATCAAGAGATAATAATATAAACATTTAAAAAAAAGAGCCATTATACTGACTGTTTTTGCAATCGTAACCAAACTATTTGGACATTCTTATACTGACAGACTGACATCATCAAATTGATGAATAGTTGATAGGCCATAAAGAGTTGGAACCGTAACTATTTTCAGACAAACATTTGTCCGATTTACGGCTGAACAGTTCTGTTAAATTCTACTTATAAAGTAAAAAACAAACAACAAAACAAACAAAAACCACGAAGTAAAATGTCAAAATATAACCCTGATTGGTGTCAGATGTGGCAGATGTAGTGGTGGGCGTGGTGCGTGAAGCGAATGGTTGTCTTCTATTAGCAGCAATCAGAAGGTGACGGTTAGTAGGTATTTTATACAAGGAAGGTTGAATGCTGACCAGACTAAATGTATACTAGGGTTAAGTAAGTCTCCTAACTATATCGTAAACACGCTTCCCTACAGTTTACTGCAATGATACAAAAAAGGAATCTATGGAACAGATCACACTGTCTAAATCTAGTGATTTGTTAGGGTGCCAATTGTGTCTTACTACTTCAATTATAAAAACACCCACTTTTATAATTTAGTTTTCAGGCAGAAAACATCTACAGTTAGTTTATCTCAATAGTACTGGAACTTATTCATGGGCCTACGAGCTTCAAATCTTGGCATAAACTTATTTTGAGAAAGGGGTTTTGTATGAAGCATTATTTCCACAAATCACAAAAGCAAGCAGTTGATATAATGATAGAAATAGTGGATATTCATCTATGTTAGAAACGACTGTTTTAACGCTTTTAGTGCGGCTAAATATTTTCTGTATCCGATATAACCTCGTAAATAATACACAATCTTAAGTAAACTATAACAAGCTGGTGTTGAAAAGGACTTCAAGTTCACGAATATTTTGTCAGTAACTTCGATATTGATTAACTGGCCAAGGAAATGTACTGAAGTATTAGTTGTACTAATTAATATGGACATCGACAAAAATCAACTATATTCATATAAGAGAATAGAATGAGATGTACAACTATATGCTGTAAGGCATATTAACTCCAGTGATCTACCACTTCCGCTCACACACTACCCCATGTTCGTCGCTATTTTTTGTTGAACAGCAAACAATGTCGATATAGATTGTGTCTGTTATTCTGGTTTCCGGTTACAAGCCAATTACTATTCCAACTTGAAATTTGTGTTTACAATGCCATGTCTTGGAGAAAACATTATTGCCTGATTTTCGATATTCCCGATCTGGAGATATAGTTTCCGGTTACAAGTTGTCTTCTTTGCTAACCGTAAATCTCCAGTTCACTAGATGTAGTTTATGTTCCAATGGGTTACTAGGCAATCCAAACAGCCAACCAAGAAGTTTCTCTCATTCAGCAAATTTTATGTTTGGAATATTGGTTTTTCGGTAAAGTTCTTTCTGCAGACGAATATATTGACAGAATTACAATATAGTAAAAAGTTTAAATAAATGGTTCTTTGATTTTTCTCATATGTTGTTTTTACATATGTATTTAGTAATGTATGAGTTTTGTGTGTCTCCACATACGTGAGTATGTGCGGTCATTTGGGCAAATAGCACATACACACACACCTATATATATATATATATATATATATATATATATATATATATGAGTGTGTGTGTACGCGCGTATACGAGTGTGCATGTGTGGATGTTTGTATTGTGTGTGAGCGTTTATGTATATATGCCTATATATGTGTGCATATATATATGTATATGTATATATATATATGTATGTATATATACATATATATATATATATGCGTATATTTGTATTTGTATATATGTATACGTACGCATACATACACGCACACACACACACACACACACACACAATATATATATATATATTTGAGTGTATGTGGCTATACACACGCACGTGCACGGGAGTAATTGTGTGGAAAGAGTGAATGGATCGTAAGGGCTCCAGTGCTGATTAAATAAGCACCATATATATATTACAGCTCATAGGAAACCATTCTTATTCCCTGGAAACTAATGACTTTGTGCTTAAGTCAAAAACCAAATCAATTGCATGGCTTTCTATAAAGTTTTCAACAGAGGAAAAATATTAAACCCATTTTGGATTTATGGCGTCAAGTTGGATGAGGTTTATAATGTCCGTTTTCTTTTTTGATTCTTTAACAGCATCAACAATATAGTTAGAGCTGGGAAGAAAGAAGCTATATTACGATAAACTTTCCTGGAAAAGGAACTGTGGATATGAATAGTATTTGGTTGGCGCATTGGCTTTCGGTGAATGAAAATGTTCGAACGATGAAATGTAAAGAGGGAAATGTATGATAAAATACGATGTTTATTGAAAAATTGCGAAATAGCTGAAGAAGTTAGATGTGATAATCTAAGTGAAAGGTAGTCGATAGAAAGCAAAAGAAAAGAAAAACAACAACAAAAAAACTTGATAATTTGAAAAGCGATTAATAATGTAGGGTGTGAGTGCATTGAAAAACACATGGATATACAGAAGAGTAGTAAAGATGCGATTCATACCAGGAGATTCTATATTAAATGAAAACTGTCTAATATACTTTCACCGAATCAAAGCGTTCATTAGTTTTACCAGGAGCAGAAGCATATAATAGTGTTGTAAGACTATTAGACATACGTATACACACAAATCCTGCATACACATACGCGTAAATGCACAGACACAGAGCGAGAGATACATCACACACGCAAACACACCGAGAGAGGCATATACATACATACATACATACATACATACATACATACATACATACATACATACATATATATATA
>NC_068989.1:8170955-8171579 GCF_001194135.2 Octopus bimaculoides
TATATATGTATATATATATCCACAATGCCTACATTTAGATCGTAATTTTAGAAACCTCGACAAATAAGAAAATAAGACTTTTTTTTACGAAGTATCTCGATTGCTAATATAGCTATGATAATAACTACATTCTTGCATAGCGACTCACCATTTTATCCGTCCAGGTTTTCTTAACCAATATACTATAAGCTATTATTTAATGTTTTGCCATTCAAGACACTACGTAAAACAGAATTATATATGTATTATATCTATCTATCTATCTATCTATCTATCTATCTATCTATCTATCTATCTATCTATCTATAGTGAGCTTTATAGAAGCTTTCAGCTTATCGAATTTCCTCGTAACTTCGATATGGGAAAAAGTGTATAACCTTCGACGCCAATTAATTGTTATTGTTCCTCACCGTATGGTATACACTTTTTGTTTTGTAATACCTGCCATAAACTGCTTCAATCTTACAGACTTCCTACATTTGGATCCATGGATCTTACCCTAACGTCTCTCTCTCTCTTTCTCTCTCTCTCTCTTTCTCTCTCTCTCTCTTTCTCTCTTTCTCTCTCTCTCTCTGTCTGTCTCTCTCTCTCTCTCTCTCTCTCTCTCTCTCTCTCTCTCTCTCT
>NC_068989.1:8172054-8177160 GCF_001194135.2 Octopus bimaculoides
GCCATACTGGAGCACCGCCTTTAATCGAACGCCATTTTAAACAAAATGTCAAGCAGAAATTGAAGTAGGTGGTGAATATGTTCCGGAATAATCATTTAAAAATGTTTTTGATAAATATTGTTATTGTTTTTGTTGAATAAAATTTATTGAAATATAAGCCACAAGTTACTAAGACATAAGCAAAAGAACACCGGTTGTCTAACGGTAGGTGTATACGACACAGACAGACAACAAAGATACATACATACGCATACAACACACACACACACACACACACTAACTCACACACAGAGACACGTACGACAGGTTTCCATGCGGTTTTCGTCTTCCAAAATCACTCACAAGGCATTGGTTGATCCGGGGCTATGTTCGAACACACTTGCACAAGGGGCTGCGCATTGAAACTGAACCCAAAACAACATGGGTTCTAAGCGAGAATCTTAACCACACAACCATACCAGCACCTAAATCAGTTGTTATAAAACAGACTTTTACTAAATCATAATGAACAGCTTATCACATTTTAGCATTCAGCGTATGACACTGTGTTATATAGACAGGCACTGGGTCATTTGGCAACACATGTATAGTCATTATATATAATATTTACATATACGCAGTGTCCTTGTTGTAATAGTAGTTTCCCTAAAACCATTAAGTATAAAAACAATAATTTACGCTTAGTATGAATCGAGCTTAAAGTATAATTTTCGATGTAATATATCGTAATATATCGTAATATATAGTGATATATCGTGATATAATTGTATGGAAATTTATCAGTAATTAATCAAATGGCATTATAAGCGCAGTCATGTGTTGGCATCATTTTTGTCGTAGGTTTGTACCTAAATCGAGAGAGATTTATGCCAAATGAAATATATATTAATTGAAACATACAATAGATGGATACAAAAGCAGAATTCAGATAAAGTTAGTCGTAACTTTATGTCACGTATATTGTATAATAACATATATTGTTTAATTTATTGAATAGCAGACTATGCTTATATCAATGATAACCTCTTACGTAGGCACAAGCCCTTCGGTTGGACAAGAGTTGGTTAAAAAAATATGAAAACTAAAATGAAATGGTGTTATTGGAATTGACTTGCAGACGCGATTACCTGTGAGAAACTCGAGTGTAGCTAACGAGGAGACCTCTTCGCAGTGGATCAGCTTGCTAGAAATAGCAACCGAAAGGCCGTCAAATCAGATCTTACTAGCCTAAAAATTGAAAGGCTTTTAGCTGATGTAGGTCTAACTACTCCAAAATGTTTTGGAGGCTGCAAAGTTCATGGACAAAGCCAGACACAATCAGTGACTTATAGTTACGTTCAAAAACTATCATCATTACACGCACACAAAAGCATCACCTTAACACATGCGCACACATGCACATATATGCACACACGTACATGCACACGCATGCAAAATCATGCACATACACTTTCACTCACAACATATACACACGCTCACAATGACAAAACCTCCATAGGCATATATACACACAGACATGCGCACATATACCAACATACCCAATCACAGACATGTACTTAATCATACAAACGGGTACGTACATATGCACACAAAGCCGAAGAAATTTCGCACCACACACATGCACATGTGCATATATATATATATATCGGCAATTTTCGTTACTGGGCAGAATAAATATGATCAAACGGGTGTCTATTACCAAAATCAGCATAAAGACCGAAACTCGAAGTTTGTTGCAGAAAAATCTTTCATACCCTATCATTGGGATTCACTTTATGTTGAATATCTCTGATCTGGGGATCTGGCAATGGTATAAAACAATTTTCATCTTATGTCTTTGAATTTTAGAATGAAACGGAAGATGTCTTTATTCTATGGTGATGCCATACAATAAAGACGTCTTAAGCTATAAACGCTCATTTGATTGGTCATCGTAGTCTTTTGATATTCAACTGAATAAGCGTTATAGCCTAAAATAGTTCTTTTTTTTTATATATATTTTTATCGCTCATGAAGAAATGGGTTGGAGTAACGCGAAAAAGGGTAAAGTAGGAAATGGTAAGTAGAGTAGAATAGCAAGGAATATTCAAAAATTTTCTGCGATACTCGAAGAATATCGTTAGTATATAATTTAGCCATCATAAAATGAGATTGTGATGGCAGTTACATAATACATACACATACAAAGATATACAGACGACTACACACACACACACACACATATATGTGTGTGTGTGTGTGTGTGTGTGTGTGCATATATATAGGCATAAACAGGTTGACAATATACAGGCGTAGTTACACAGAACTACATATACTCGCAAACACGTGTACATGCATATATATTTATGTATGTGTGCGGGTGCGGGTGCGTGTGCGCGCGCACATGCATCGTCTGCGCGCAAACCATATTATACAAATGTATAGCCATAAACAGGTTGAAAAGCATATGTGCAGGAGCACACACAATTACGTATTAAGATGTAAGCGTATATGTGTGTGTGTATAAGTTCATATGCTTGTGAGTTTGGGTGTGATGTGTGTGTTAGTGTGTGTGTGTGTGTGTGTGTGTGTGTGTGTGTTAGTGTGTGTTTGTGGAGATACGTACTACCAAAACACACGAATAACAGTGGAAATGAAAGTGAAAGCTCACAGATAAGGTTATTGATACGTTCTCTCTTTGTCTCTTTGTCTCTTTGTCCTTCTATCTCTTCATCTTTCTTTCTTCTCTATATCTTTCTTCTCTCATAGGCATTTGGATAACCTCACATACACAAACACACACGCCTGTGTATGTGTGTAACTGTGTGTATGTATGTGTGTGTGGGTGTGCGCGCGTGCGTGCGTATGCAGGCGTGTGTACATGTTAGTATAAGTAAAACCCACGTTACGAAAACCAATCTTACATTATACACACTCAAACACTTATTCAGAGATATAAGGAAAAATACATATTTAAACGCACATGTATTACTCACATAAGCTCAGAAACACACACTGATACATGTATGAATATACACACACATTTATTTTCATATATATATATATATATGTATATATATATATATGTATATATATATATATATATATATATAAATATCTATATCTATATATATATATATATATATATATATATATATACATCCATATATATATACATATATACATATATATATGTGTGTGTGTGGAGGCGCGTGGCTTAGTGGTTAGGGTGTCAGCATCATGATCGTAAGATTGTGGTTTCCATTCCTGGACCGGGCGACGCGTTGTGTTCTTGAGCAAAACACTTCATTTCACGTTGCTCCAGTCCACTCTGCTGGCAAAATTGAGTAACGCTGCGATGGACTGGCGTCCCGTCCAGCTGCGGAACACATACGCCATTGAAACCGAGAAACCGGGCCCATGAACCTGGCATGGCCACAGCTCATGAGCTGAAACTAGATAAAATGATAAAATGAATATATATATATATAGGCGCAGGAGCGGCTGTGTGGTATGTAGCTTGCTTACCACATGGTTCCAGGTTCAGTCCCACTGCGTGGCACATTCAGCAAGGCGAATCGTGAATTACATACGACTGCTTCTACATTGACTCTGTCTAAAGCAGTACTTCTCAGCAAAGTGCCATGTACCTCCTAGGTCCACCTAAGATTGGGGCGCGGGTGACAATCCAAGCAAAATAGAAAATTGGAGATCCACAGAAGTATTCTAAGGGTCCATGAAAACATTTCGCTTTAGAAGTATTTTTTGCAAGAAACAAGATGTCTTTCTGTGACACTTTGCATAGTCCGACATGTTTCCGGACACTAAAACATGTTGCCTCAGAGAGTTTGAGAATTCTATTGCAAACCTATACAAGTGAGTGTGTGAAAAACAAAATAGAAATCTTAAAAGAAGTTTCTAGAAGGTAGGTTTTTTTAACACCGAATGGCTATGCGGGTATCACCAGAATAAAACAGTGATCAAAGAGGACCATAGATATAAAAGGGTTGGGAACCACTGTTCTAGAGTTTTCCCTGTCGCATAAACTTCGGTTGGTCCACAGCTGGGCTGTGGTTTAGCATACACGAGCACTGTGCCACGGTGTTGGGGGAGGGAAGCGCAAAGGCGTAAATGAATGCAAAGCGGTGTTTGTGATTAGTCAATATTCCTGAATTGGCCGAATAGCTGAATTATTCATTGCCGTAAAGGGGCTCAGCATACATTTACATCAAACATACTGCAACACACACGCACACACGCACGCGGACACAGAAATACAAACACAAACACAAATAAAAACATACACACACATAAATAAAATACACGCGCACAAAATACACACAGACACACACACACAAACGCATACACACTTACACAGGCAAGCATACAAACGGAAATACATACATGGCGGTATATAAACACACACAAATACATATTAATAGATTCATGCATGCAAATAATATCCAGAACATTGCATCGGATTGAAGATGGCATATTGCATTATGGAATACGTTTCATGCTGCAAAATGGACTTCACAGCAATGGTTTATGGAATATTAACACAAAATTGGTGGAAACATTGAAAAAAAAATGCGGTATAAGTAAACTAAGTGGTTAGATAAGACGTCTCTTTGCGCCTCGTGAATAGATATTGGACTTCAGCGCATCTGAGTATTGTGTCCAAAGACACTGACTGTTATACACAGAATGGCAGGCATATAACCACACACTGTCGATGAGAGAAAGAGAGAGAAAGAGAAAGAGAAATAAGGGAGAGGTGAGAGAAAGAGCGGGAGATACAGAGAAAGAGACAGAGAAAGGGGGAATTGCACAAAACGACAAAAATACATCAATTGAAGTTATAGCTCATAAACACTAGCGCAGTTTATCTGTATGTATGGAGGCATGTATGCACGTATGTATGGATGCATGTATGTATATATATATATATATGTGTGTGTGTGTGTGTGTGTGTGTGTGTGTGTGTGTATGTGTGTGTGTATGTATGTATATATATCAATACATATCTGTACTCATGTCTCTCTTCGTGAAGACGACTACATCTGTCTGTCTGTCTGCTTGTCTCTCCCCATTCTCTCTCTTCATATATATAACTATATATAAATA
>NC_068989.1:8177451-8178521 GCF_001194135.2 Octopus bimaculoides
TATATATACTATAATGGAGAAAGCTGGTTATTAATTAGGTATGTAACAATTACTAAAATTACTAAAAAAAGCAATATTAAAAGCTTGACCGTCTGGAAATATTTTTATAAATTCATTTTCTAAGAAATTTTCTATAATTTCGATTTCTGAAGTGTATTGAATTTTTTGTAATTCTAAATTCTCGCAAATTTTAAATATCCATTGCATTCATTGCGTTTAATTCTTCATAAATTTAAATATTAATTGCATTCACTGCGGAGTAAATTTTAATGTTTAATAATAAACACTATTATTTCGTTGCAGGCAACGTTTTGCGTTTTTATTTGCAACAGTCTCTCATTCTTGCTCGCCTTTATTTTCATTAATGATAATTTAACAAAAGCTATATAACTTTGATACAAGACACAGTTTCAAGCGTATTATCCTTTTCCGATAAGATGAAAATTCTTTGATATACCGGAATAATTTCTTTTTATATGAAGAAGTAGTTTTGTTGCCATGGTTCTTTAAAGTAAAGAACAGTAACCATGTCCCTTACAGGACAGCAATATTTTGTTGGCAAATAACCTTTACTTTAAAGAACTGTTACAGAATGTCCCTCTCTGAGAGATTTAGAAATAACAATGTTTCTATTTTTTAATCGGTGGCTGTGTGTCACTTTGAAATCTATATATTCGAACCGTGAATTCGGAAACGCCCTCTGGCCAAGCAACTGCTCTGTTTTGATACGGGGCAATAACTCTGAAACTATTCGGCAGATGCTGTTTTGTGCTAGTTGGGGATGCTTAATTCCCTGTTCGGAAATATAAGGACACAGATAGTGTGTCGTATAACCAGCTAGAAACGATGTTGCTTGGGGCGAAAGAACAGACACATGACAATAAACTTCTATAGATATATATGTATAAATAAATAAATAAATATATATATATATATATACACACACATACATTTATATATGTGTGTGTGTGTGTGTGAGTGTACATGTATGTGTACATATAGATGCAAACAATCATAGATACATGCATACGTATATACATATGTATATATATATATATATATATATATAT
>NC_068989.1:8178856-8179932 GCF_001194135.2 Octopus bimaculoides
TATATATATATATATATATATATATATATATATATATGTATGTATGTATGTATGTATGTATGTATATGCAAGCACAAACATACTCATACACATACGCAATCATACGAACTGACAGTCCTGAAATTGTTGACAGCTGGACGTGTAGTGTCAGTTTTAATATTTACCCTAGAGGTTAACTTTGTTTTGTAAGTAGTCTTTGAATGTGGCCAGCGTAACTGTGGATTTCTAAAGCGCAGTAGCACGCGATATGTTACGATATACACACACTGAACCGTAACAGAAACGTGAGACGTGTGTGACTGTGAAATATGTTTCAGTTACATTATGTCAGAAATAAATTTTGATAAATCTGATAAAGTCAGTTTCTGAGATGCACTTGGACCACAGTTTATGGGTCGTTGTCATGTGTTCTGGTAGTGGGCGAATCCAGCACATCGAGATTGTAGGGCGTGATGTGCTCAATACCGTGTATGCCCTCCCTGGGTGTTCAAAACGGTCATACACCGTCAGTGCATGGAGTGCAGGAGGAAGTTCACAAAAGCTATTGCCACGTGTGCCCACACCTGAGGAAAGCTGCCTCCACGTCCACACGAGTTGTCGGCCTTGGGACCACCTAGTTCAGCCGTCTTTGGATTTCATCCTACAAGTGTGTTCAATTGGTTTCAAATCTGGGCTGAGAATCGGCCACGAGGTGGCTCTGATGTTGTGCTAACACAGGAAGTTCATGGTGACCATGGCCGTGTGGGAGGGAGTTTTGTCTTGCTGGAACAAATTGCTATGGTGACGTGCAAAAAAAATGCACAATGTGAGGTCTTAGGATCTGGTCAACGTAGCGCTGCGCTGTGATGCCATTCCCTCTGCCTGCACCAACATTTTGGAACACATGGGGCCCAAATCTCTGATTCAGAACTATAGAACTCCAAACGCATCTCTCTCCATGATACATGCGTCTCTATAACATCTCAGTTTTAAAGAAGACCTTCATAAAATTATGTCTGTAGATTTTAAAAATGAAATGTATTTTAATTAACACCGACTGTATCGCCCTTCATTGTGTATACACTTTTGGGACACCC
>NC_068989.1:8182094-8182714 GCF_001194135.2 Octopus bimaculoides
ACCAAAATGGTAATATATTCATTAGATTGTTGCGAAATATTTTGAATGGTATCATATTTTTTGGTACAGTTCCTTCCTTTGTAGTCAGAGCTAGTGATATTTTTGACGCTGTTTAGCTTATTAGAGTTTTCATTTTCCAGTTTTTTTTATTTTGCGCTCGTACAAAAAATGTTTTTGCTTACAATAAATTTGCTTAGCAAAGCTTTTAGACCTCGGTGAATTTATGTATAACGATTTCATAGGATCGTGATGATGCTAAAGGATGTTACACTATGGCATAAACTTTTGCAGATTACATGAGATTTCACACACACACACACACAAACACACACACACACACACACACACACACATATATATATATATATATGTATGTATATAATACATACGTAATACACATATACATATAATACATATATTAAATATATATTATATATATTTATACACACACACAGACACAGAGACACACAGACACAGGCACACACACATATATATATATGACATATATTAATGCATATACATATATACATTATTATGGTAACATATAGAAATATATGTACGTAATATACGTATATGTGTGTATGTATGTGTATATATATGTATATATATATATATATATA
>NC_068989.1:8182724-8183241 GCF_001194135.2 Octopus bimaculoides
ACACACACACACACACACACACATACACTATATATATATATATATATATAGATAGATATATACAATGAAAGAGAGAGATATATTGATAAATAAATATATGGAGATAGAGAGAGAGTAAGAGATAGAGAGGAAAGAGAGAGTGAGCTAGAGGGAGCCACATACTCACACTCGCATACACGTGCGTCTGTGTATGCGAGTACTCGCGTGCGTGGGAGTGGGACAGGTTGTGCATTGGAGTGGAGGTATCATCAGACAGTTATATGAAAACGGCATCTAAATGACCAAAATGGTAATATATTCATTAGATTGTTGCGAAATATTTTGAATGGTATCATATTTTTTGGTACAGTTCCTTCCTTTGTAGTCAGAGCTAGTGATATTTTTGACGCTGTTTAGCTTATTAGAGTTTTCATTTTCCAGTTTTTTTTATTTTGCGCTCGTACAAAAAATGTTTTTGCTTACAATAAATTTGCTTAGCAAAGCTTTTAGACCTCGGTGAATTTATGTATAACGATTT
>NC_068989.1:8183943-8185611 GCF_001194135.2 Octopus bimaculoides
ATATATACGTATATATATATATATGTATATATATAAATACAAATATATATATATGTATATATATATGTACAGATATGTATACACACATTCTTATGGTGTATATACACATGTATGCGCTTCTCTCATTCTCCTTCTGGTCCGGGTTGTTTACCCATTTGTCTCAGTAAGCACGGACACACACACACATACACACGGGGTATGTATGTAGTGGATTCGAGCGTGCGTTTGTGAATTAGTGTGTATACGTACACATATACAATTGAAGACCTCATGCAATCTCAAATACACAACCATAGCAATATGAAAAAAAAAAATATTACCAAGGAAACTGCAGCATTGATAATGACAACAAATGATAATAAAAATAATCCTCTGACCATCAATGAGGAAGAAGATAATGATGCTGATGATGGTGACGGTGATGATGATGATGATGATGATGATGATGATGATGGTGTTGGTGGCGGTGGCGGTGGCGGTGTGCTGGAGGTGTTGATTATAATTGTGATGATGATGATGATGTTGGTAGAGGTGGTGCTGATGTTGATAACGATGATAGTGATGATGATGTTGATGGTGGTGGTGATGGTGGTGGTGGTGGTGGTGGTGTGCTGGAGGTGTCGATTATAATTGTGATGATGATGATGATGATGATGTTGGTAGAGTTGGTGCTGATGTTGATAACGATGATAGTCATGATGATGATGTTGATGGTGGCGGTGATGGTGGTGGTGGTGGTGGTGCTGATGGTGGTAGTAAGGACGGTATGGTGACGCAGATAAATAGAAAAGAAGTGGTATACGAAGTGGAGAAACAAGAGGAGCAAAAAAATAGAATAAGAATTGGCTAGATTCATAGATATTTGGTTATAGCGAGAAACTTAATCAAGCGTGTCTACACTTGTGTATCTTCCTGTTTTGTAAACTTACTTTGTTGAACAGAAAATGATGAATACGCAGCAATGAAAGACACTTCAAATTTCGGTCACTATCCATTTCTGGAATAATGTGAAAAATCTATTTGTGTTTAACATTTGACGGCGCAACCCAATATATGATAGCTGCTACGTTTCTAATGGAGTATGTCATGAAGTGACTGCCAACAATAATCTTAATATCTTTGCCTAAAATATTGATGCCTTGTTTCGATCGGCTTCTGATTTCTGTAGTATATATACATACATACATACATACATACATACATACATATATACAAAAATACCCGTTGTTGAAATTCCAATGATGTTGAAACTCCTGCACGGACGTTCGAAAGACTGGACGTTTTCTATCTTTTCTCTTTTCAAAGAAAATATCTCTCTCAGCGTTCACTATTTGCCCCTCGTTCTGGTCTAACGACCCTCCATAAATCACAAATTTTATTTTGGGATTTATGGGAGCAACTGTCTTGGAAGACTCATACTCTCGTTGATTGCTCAAAATGAGGAGTAGATAGACAGCCGTCAACTGATGAAGAGTCGTTCTCTGTATTACTTGTCCTATTTTCCATTTGTTTCTCTCGTTGTTTGCATATTTAACTCATTCGTTTTTATGTTGTTTAGAGTTGGTGACGTCCTGTACCAATATACGCATGTGTATATATATACATATATATATATATATATATATATATATATATATATATATATATATATATATATATATATATATA
>NC_068989.1:8186406-8187463 GCF_001194135.2 Octopus bimaculoides
ATATATATATATATATATATATATATATATATATATATATTATATGTATATAATCCCATTTTATTACAAATATATATTTTAACTTGCATAACCAGGTAATGTCACGTTTGCAGAACATTACTAAAAACTATAATTTTTATACGGACATTTTATACGATAGGTCGTGTCTGCCAACTAACTATCTATTATAGCTTCACATTTATAATAAATACTTTACATCTGCTTCGTATTGGCAGAATAAAACGTACAAGTAAAAGGTATTTTACTCACGTCGCTTTTACTATAAGGAAATAAAAGGCGTGAGTGAAATATTTAAAAATAAGAACAGAAAGCGAGATGGATAATTGGTACAGCGAAAACACAACTCCAGACAACGGTACCTGGCATGGGTAGTAAATTATAATATCCATATATATACTATTTAAAGCGGCAGAAATCAATATTAGAAAAAGTTACAGATCAATATTTTGTAGGAAAAGGATTTCTGTGGAAAAATATATAAGATTATGAACAGGTTTTAGTTTACAACTGACTTTATTTCTTAACTTTTCTTGCTGATTGTTTGTTTGTCGCTTTGTCTCTCTGTCTCTGTCTCTCTCTCTCTGTCTCTTTCTCTCTCTCTGTCTCTCTCTGTCCCTCTCTGTCTCTTTCTTTCTTCCTCTTTGTCTCTCAGGCACGCATGAAGAAGTACATGATAGGCTGATATGATGAGATAAGTTCCATATGAATATCACGTATACTCAGACATACACAAACATACATATGTATGTATGTGTGTGTGTCTGTATGCGTGTTTATATATGTATTAAAATAATTGTTTGAATCTCTCTCTCACCCTCTCTCTCTCTCTCTCTCTCGCTATATATATATATATATATATATATATATATATGTATATACATATATATTATTTTATTCGTTTATTCTTTTACTTGTTTCAGTCATTTGACTGCGGCCATGCTGCAGCAGCGCCTTTAGTCGAACAAATCAACCTCAGGACTTATTCCTTGCAAGCCTAGTACTTATTCTCCCGACACACACATACACACACACACAC
>NC_068989.1:8187918-8189353 GCF_001194135.2 Octopus bimaculoides
CACACACACACACACACACACACACACACACACACACACACACACACACGTATACACACTGAGACACAGTCACACTTAGATATACATATAAAACAAGAAGAATGAATCATTCTGAGAAATCAAGTAAAACTTTAGATTTGGAGTTCATTGCAATTTCAGGAAACGCGTAAAATTATATTACCGTCTGGTTTTTCACCATTTTAATCCTTAGGAAGTGGCTGCACATATTGGCAAAGAGTAATAGCAATCCGATAATCGTGGCATGGCTATTAGTGAGATATATAAATATTTAGAAACACTATAAGGAAACTCTTATTTCACATCCAACTATATAGCTTAACAATAAAATATTATATAAACAGTAAAGAGTGAATAAAACTAAAATTAAACCAAACTATAATGTCGACAGAAAACGATCGTCTGCTTTCAACAATTTTCTAGATCATTACACACACACATACACTCGCATACACGCATATACGCACACAGACAAACACTTACACGCATACACACACGGAAAGACACAGACAGAATGATAGACAGACAGATAGCGAGACGGAACTAGAAACGTTACTCAGCGCTGCCCGGGTATTGCCGGATATTGTATTAGAGAAATACTACGCACTAATGTAATATATAAATATATATATATATATAAACTAAGAAAATTTAACTTTTAGCAAGCTAGTAAGTTGCAGTACTGATTACTGTTTCGGCGTTTTTATTGTCGTAGTTCGAAGCGGCTGCACCTATAACCACCGCAGACTCTCCAAATCTGATTAACGCAGTTGATATTCATTCTGAAACAGCCGCAAGCTGAATACAGAAGGTATCTGGAAGAACATGACTGGGGAAATATGCAAGGATTCCAAGACAAAACATCTAGAGACGAGGATTTGGAGCATGAATTTGTGAGGGAGTTGGAAAAAACAAAACAAAAAACAAAAAACAGTATAGGTGATAAGTGGAGAAAGAACGATATTCTGATGATGTTCCATGCAGATGTGAAGGGGCAGTTCGATTTAAAATTTTGCTGATATCACCACAGTTTTCAAGAGCGAGTTTATTACATGTGAAGTACTAATGGATAACCGGAAGCGATATTGGTCGTCATTCAAGCGATAGAAAGTTGGAAGGTGTTAATGAAGGAGGCTGTTAACGAGTATCTGCATAAGTTTTGTGATTTAATAAGGGTGAGCAATACCTTTATGGTTGTCAGGGTTCAAGAAATTTCCTGAGTTTGTAATATGCTTACTTTATATAATGTGTTGTAATAACGATTTTAGTTACTCCCTCCGTTTATGCAGTTATCGTTAGCTTCAATGTGGACAGGTATAAATTCTCTGTTTAGACGCTGTGTGTGTCTGTGTGTGAGACAAAGAAAGAGAGAGAGGGAGAGAGAGAGAGAGAGAGAGAGAGAGAGAGAGAGAGAGAG
>NC_068989.1:8189794-8193646 GCF_001194135.2 Octopus bimaculoides
ATGGCCGCATTCAAATGAATGAAACAAAAAAAAAAAAAAGAGAGAGAGAAAGAAAGAAGGAGTTGCTTGGTGTATTCAAAGTTATTCTTAGGAGACATCTTGTGTGGGGCAAAGTAGATGAAGAAATCTATGTCTAAAAAAATATGTTTTAAAAAAGTACAAAAGACAGAAAATTAAAATCGAAATAGGTTTAATCGATAGTAGATACGGAAATACAATGTCGTAGGGAACGAAAATGGAAATAAGAAATTACTGCTGACCTAAATGATAATAATTTTTGATGAAACAGAAATAATTTCAGGAAACGGAGGAACAGTACCCCTTAGATTTTGTATTTTTTTCTTGCAATATATAATTATGTTTTCAGTTCACAATGAAAAGATCGCCAAGTAATTTTAGAAAGGAAATTAAGATGAAAATGGGGATTAACTATGATAGTTGTAATTTTGGTGTTTGTAGCTTGAAAGATACTCAAACAAATGAAAGAAGAAAGTAAAGCAAAGAAAAGTGTTAAGGTTGGGCATCTTAAATGGTTAACGTTAAGTTATAGTGATTGAAGTATAGCTGAGATTTAAGTGAAGAACGTGACGGTATAAACGTTTCATAAAATAAGTTAAAATGTATTAAAATGTAGGATCAAATATTGAATGAGCTTGAAAGTGAAGAAGTACACCGTTTCAGGAAATAAAGATGAATTCATTGGTGTTTTATTGAAACTGGTTAACTGAGGAAATTGTCTTAAATTAGAACTTTACTCACCTTTAACAACCCAAAGACATCAAAAGAACACATATCAAAGAAGGAATCTTGTTTTGCATCTTCTCTAATCCTGAAAATAGCGCAACTAAAACCTTTAGTAGAATGTGTGTGTAAACGTGTGCATACGTGTTTGAGTGCTTGTGTGTGTGCGCGCGCGCGTGCTTGAGTGTTTGTGTGTGTGTAAATGTGTGCATGTGTATGTGTGTTTGAGTGTTTGTGTGTGTGTGAGAGAGTGGGTGTCGTGGCGAAGCCAAATTTTCGCATTCAACAATGCCTAATAATTTTTTCAGTTCTTTCATCTCCAAGGCCTCAGCTCAAACACTTGAATCAATTTTTCTTTCTGAGAACAGGAATTATTTACCTTCGTGTGTTTTCTAACTGAAATTATTCACCCTGATATTCAACAGTATTAATTTCATGCATTTATCTATATTTCTCAATTCATAAGTCTTGGAAAAGCTATGGTTATGGCCTCCCTCTTTCAAATTACTCCATATTACAAGTATTCAGCAATAAAATAAATACACAAAACCATGAAGAAGACGTGCTGCTTGACCTGCTAAAAATAATAGGCAAATCATCTTGAGATCACACTTTTTCAACTTCAAATAAGAAAAACGTTTTGGAGAATGGGATCCTCGATGCAACAAAGGTTAGCATGGTCACGGTCGGAATGCCTTTACTCATAATTCTGTTGTATCAGGCCTAACCTGCGATTAAACAGCCACGCAGGAAAGATACTCAAAGATTAGAGGTGCCATCTTTAACTGATTTAAAACAGTGTCGGCTTTTTAAGCTACAGCGTTTCGTACATACAATTTGAAGGAATTTGCATTTATGAAAGTTACTAAAAACGTAATTAGAATATATAATATAAAGCAGGCATTAATATATATATATATATTACATCCTCAGAGACATTCAGCTTTAGGGAGCTCAATAGTTAATAACATTCTTTCTGTGGCATCTAAAGTATGGTGGGGGTGAAAGAAAGACAGAGACAGAAAGAAACATTACATAGAAAGGAAAAATATGTGCTAAAATAAAGGAACGACGAAGAAAATTTATGTCTATTAAACAACATGACAGAGCGAGGATGGTGCTGAAAATTTCTGTAAGCGTTCACAAATCACTTCACTGCGGTTAATATGGTAATGGCTGTCTTCTCCCTCCTATATTAATACGGATCAATATAGAAGAATTTCATTCCAAATTATCTAGAAATGTGTACAGACGTGTTGATGTGTAAACATATACGCAGAAGAGATATATTTCATTTCACTCTACAACTTTGTGAATCAATTACATTTATTTATTTCAGCTCATATCCATGTCATTCTAACTTTGAAACCATGTAAATGTATGGTGTGAGAATTTTAATTTCTTATTTCTGAAGAGCTCTACTTCAAATTTTTCCATTGATTTCAGCTGAGTCTTAATTTCCGTTTCATCCAAATGCCAGAGTCCAGATTTTACAGCATTCGATTGTGAAGTCCTATAAAGGTACTATAAATAAATGTATCACTTATGTTTTTTAAAATTATACACTGGTTTAACAAAGAGAAGCAAACTTAGAGATCAACTAAAATCAGACTGTTCAAAATTAGAGGAATATTACAGAAAGTGATTTCATGCCAAAAAAGAAACGAAAAGAAAATGAATTCAGTGTTGCCATCAGGCTTAGACTCACCAAAATTTTATCAGAAGAATAATAAGAAATTATTCCACTGATTTAACAGAAAAAATAAAAGTTAAACACATATAAGAAAAAGCAAAGCAAAAAAGACCCCAAAACAACCACAAAAACAAACAAACAATAGAAACGAAGAATTAAAATGTAGTCAGATTTAGCGAATAAAATAGAATGGAATGCTAGCAGATGCAAAACGTACTTAAACTTTCACCTAAAATTGATTACCAACCTACCTAACTAGCTACCTACCTATCTAACTACATATCTACTTCCCTACTTATCAACGTACATACAAATCAATAAAGATGTATATATGAAAGTACGTATATACTAAAGTGCCTAAAAATATTCATACATACTCACACATAGACGTACACATGTCGATACATAAAACAACTAATACTTAGGCACATATACAGGCGTGCAATGCAGTACGTGTACACACACACACACACACACACACACACACACACACACACACACACACACACACACACACACACACACATACATAATACATACATACATACATCTATATATGTATATATATATATTTACATATATATACACACACATATTGATATACATATATGTATATATTTATCTATCTATATATGTATGTGTGCGTGTGCATGTGTAGAAAAAACAATTGAAACAACTACTAGACTATTCTATTTGCATTCTGATTTCAACTATCACCGAAATCTATAACGATATACTTGCCGATTGCGGTGGATGTTCCGGACTGTGAGAATGCTGGAGAAGATGGTTGCAATATTTGTCTCTGAATTTGTAAACAGCGGAAGCAAGTCAGAACGTTAAAACTTAGTGCCTATGTACAACACAGTTCAAAGTCAATCTGTATCAAACGGCTTCACTCTGCGTGCTTTAGCTTCGTTACTATGGCAACGGTCTGGATACTTATTAATCAGAGCACGTATATTAGGTACGGTTGCAAAAAAAAAAAACCAAAAAAACAAGCTTAACGCCTAACACGAATTCATTGTTGATTTCGAAAATTATTGTGGGATATTTTTTACCCGAATTCTCTGCTATACTATTGATAAATCTTACAGAGTTATTTATTCGATCCAGTCAACTATTTGGCAGCTCTTAGGAAATTCACCCAAAATAAATTGTCGAAGCTCGGCTTGCTAACACATGGTTTCAGCTTCAGTCCCACTGAACGGCATTTCGGGCAAGTCTATTCTACTTCTGCCTCGGATCGACCGATGACTTGTGAGTGTATTTGGGAGACAGAAACTTGTGTCGTGCCACGTCATATCTATCTATCTATCTATCTATCTATCTATCTATCTATCTATCTATCTATCTATCTATCTACCTCTCTCTCCCTCCTTCTCCTCTCTCTCTCTCTCTCTCTCTCTCTCTCTCTCTCT
>NC_068989.1:8193694-8200422 GCF_001194135.2 Octopus bimaculoides
ATATATATATATATATATATATATAATGAATAATGTGTGTATATTTCTGTTTACGTGTGTATTTGTGAAATCGATGTTTGTTTGTTTACGACCCCGTAACATAACCGTTCAGCAAAACACCTACAGAATAAGTACCAGACTTTAAAATTACTACTGGGATCAATTTGTTCGATTGAAAACCTACCAAGGCGGTGCTCCAGCATGACTGCATTTTAATGTCTGAAACAAATGAAAGATAAAGATAATTAAGTTGTCGAGTTAATGCATCATTTCGTCTATATCTTACAGACAAGGTATAAATCTTCATCTCATTGAACTTACCCGTCTCTTTCGCCTGCAGACGATTTATCTTGCAGCTCTCTTACCACTCCTTTGTCAAGCTTTGCTCGTACTTTCACACATGTAACATTTTTTTTATTACTTAATTACGTGACACGTCATACAGCAAATAAATGATATATTTTTCAAAGATTCTGCCCCTCTTCCTTCTCTGCTGGGCAATAGAAACAGTGGATAATTACGTACGATCGCTCAGAGGTTTCTATTAAAATTGATTCAAAAGAGCTCAGTAGCATTCTCATAATTCTATTTTCTCTCACTCGGTCCTTGTTTTCCTCTCATTCCCTCACTAAAATCATTAGTGGGCACACGCACACCCTCATATATACATATACACCTAAATTCTTATTTACTCACTAAATCAATGTCACACAGACACACACACATGTACTCACACACATGTACTCACACACTTTCGACACCACCATTTCTCTCTCTTTTCCTCTTCAGTGTTTTTAACCAGTGAAGTTATTTTACAGCGAGACTAATTAGTTTTTTCTTATGTAAAATTGATTTTATTAGTTTTGACGAGAGTCACGGGCCAAGCTCTTAGCCTTTTCATCACTTCCTAGACGGACAAACAACGTGATTTAATTGTCGTCAATCATGAATTTAAACGATTTAACTGTTACAATTCAGTGAAAAACATGAGTAAATAAGTTATGGTGTGATTTCGGGGCGGTATTCTTGGGCAGATGTTCAATTAGGGAAACTTGGATGTATGACAAATTACTGGAATGAGATCAATACTTTGAAATACCAAACCTTCAGAATTTTCAATTTTCAGTTTGTTTGTTGCGGTACAAGAACTTCGTATTCTTTCTGTTTGTCTTCTTTTCCTTCGCTCTTTATCGCTCTCGAGATATTTTAAGACCTCTCTGATTTCCTTGTATCTCGAGAATGTCATTCTGCCAACAATAAACACGAGCACTAGTTCTGTATCCCGTCTTTTATTTTTATAATTCAATTGGTTAAATATCTAACCAATTAATTAATCGATTGTTTTATTAATTGATCGGTCAATCAATCCTTCAGTTAGATTTGTTAAAGTGTTTCCATCGTCATTCGCAATCTCATCAATGAAATGCCCTCTTTTTCTCTAGTTGTTTCAAAACACGAGTTCACATCTAGAACGCTGCAAAAAAATATGCATAAATGAAATACTGTGTGGTTGCTCTGCATTGAGTACACAGAATTAATGATTAAATATAATAAATAAATAAATATAATATATGAAAATGAAACTAAAAATAAATATGAAAATAAAAGTCATAATATATAAGAAAATAAGTATACACACCAGTTTCGTTTCCCAGTTGCTTTTTCATGAATTCAATAAAGCTGATTAATCACCAATTGATAAACTACCAGAAATTTAACCATATTCCCCGCTTAACCTTCATATATTGTAACGCTGTTGCATTACAACCTACCATAAGGTTCGATCTCAGCACTGCTAGATAACTACATCTGACGCCAATTTTCAGTTCATCCATAACTTGGATACGTTAGATATTTTTCGAAAAGGTAGTTGTCCAGATTTGTTTTACTTCACGTTACCAATCTGTTACTTCAAATCTTCTTCTCTTAAATATTTTAAGACACATTCATTCCTTCATTCGACCCACAACCCAATACTTTCACCGCTATAGTCCTGATCTACAATTTTACGCACATTTTAAAATTTCAAATGTTATAAAACATTCCACTGAAGTTCGAGTCCTTCCCATGTTTCCTTAAGACGGGTTTCTTCCTGTGTATGTTTTTAGTGTTTGGATATTTCCTGAATGATAATTCAAGAATAATCTGGTAATTATAATCTTCCACTTAACGCTATGATGAAAGGAAGTAGTTGGTGTTTAGTTGTGTTGGTGTTTAGTTGTTTAGCCGTATTATTCAATGTATCTTTCGCTATTTAAACACGTTAGTGTGTGATATGAGGCAAATTTGGCTGCTACTTCGAGCAGATTGAGCAACTACTTAAAAGCTTTCTTGACGTTCAATCGGAAAAATGTATTGGTTTTAAAAACGATACTGGTCTGTAAATAGATCTCCAAAAGGAAGATATATTTAAAAAAGATGGTTTTCAGCTATACTCTCTCACGAGGGGCGGTTAGCTGTACATTTTGTTTTAAATAAATTACGCGGCGAACTGGACGCTCAATACTTTTTGTTATGACGTTTCTACGCTAAAGAAGCACTCCTTAAATTCACTGTGATATGTTTGCATATTTCCTCCAAGAAATATATAGGAAATAAACAATCATAGAATTGTAGAACAAATCTATAATGAATGGCGTTCCAACTATAACTTCACTTCTGTTTTCATGCATAATATATCACAATATTTAAGACTATATTATGTAGCGCATTCTTCAGGACTATTAAACGTAAGAACTTATTTTAGCGCTAAGATCATCTATGACCAAACTGATATGTGATCAAAAGCGTCCACGCTGTAAAAATCCTACTTTTGTCCTGTGGTGTATCTAGAGCTACATTGTTCAATGTGTCCACCTTCTCCGCTTAAAGACATTACGGTATGAATTGTTGATTTGTAAGTGCTAAAATACAGTAATGCCAAACTGGATTGAACCAAAAGTTACTGAAGATTCTCAGGATCATCGAACATAGTAAATTATCACCTTGGATAGGATATGAACTACCTATCTCTCAGTTGGTTGTGAGAGATGCTTGCAACTCAGCCCTTCTAAACTTCAGCATAGACATTTAAAACAATAGACTAAACTAATTTATATTCACAGTCCAAATTAAACGTTTGAAAGAGGAGGCTGGGGAAACTTAAAATGTTTGATCTAGGTAATCAGTTAGACTGTATTCTGATAAATCGATTTATAACGTTTTGGAAGAAATTACACTTGATTTCATTTTATATAAAAGTTTAGATATAAAAAAAAAAAGATGTTATGAATTTACATCAATAACTTAAGCATATCTTTGGAACGTACAATGAAAAGCCGAATATTAAAGACTACCCGTATGTTGATTTAGCTTTATTTTCTGTTTCATACTGCTTTGAAAAAAATCATGATTTATTTTTTTTAAATACAAAAGTATAGTAAATTGAGAAAACGCAGACTATTCACAAGGAATCAATATAACGAACCATTGACAAATTATCGATATAATTCTATTAAAATTCTATTAAAAATGTATATATATATACATATAAATAATGTTAGAAACATGCGATGATTAAATCTGAAAAGTTTAAAAATATATTTTTTTAATATTTTTGGAAACCAACTGTAAACATTTGGAAATGGTTTTTCATTTTTTTTTTGTTTTGCTTTTGAATAAAATGTAGGTTGGTGTGTGTGTGTGTGTGTGTGTGTGTGTGTGTGATATAAAATCGAAATCTAAACAGTGTGTTCAACACTAACTACAAAAACTGAATGGCAGTATTAAAGTGAAAGTGAATGATATACACCAATAGTATATTTGATAGTTTTTGTTTCAGAAAATTTCCTGTCTACTTTGCACAGGATCGAACCGATTTACGTTTCCTTACAGTTTTTTTTATCCACTTTTTTTTTTATTTTGATGACATGATGAATGGGAACAGTTATTAATCAATGAATGTTTGAAATGCTATTCTCTCATTTTTCTTCTTGGACATATATTTCTGCCTTTATTTCAGATTTATTACAATTTCATCTTTATATTTATTGTCGTGCATTTTATTGTTTTTTTCTATTATTATACTTCTTTCTGTGTAGTTAAGATTCTTGCTTTGCAACCACGCGGTTTCCGGTTCAGTCTTTCTGCTGAACACTTTGGACAAGTGTCTTTCTACTGCATTGGGCCAAACCATTGTTAAACCTCTATAATCATAAGCAGGGCAAAAAAAAATCGATTTTCGAAACTTATTGGCTTCTCATCAGAGGCGTTTACACAATTCTGACAGTCTCCAGAGAAACGATCAGCCAAACTGTTTATATACTCAACAAATGCAGCAGTTACTCTCTGAAGGAGTCCCTAATTTGCATATCGAAAGTGTTTAACACTCTATAAATATCAGCGGCCTGTCAACGAGGATCTTGGTCCGTAATTCGAAAGACAAAGTATTTTGAATTGCGTTAAGGTTACACATTGATTGCATTAAGGTTACACGGCTCAACCCCTTAGATGTTAATTAAGGAGCAAGAACTCAGAACGAAAAGACAAATGAAATACCGCTAAACATTTCTCCCGGCGAAATCGCCTTACGTCGCCAAAATATCACAAAACTTTTGACTCAACGCAATAACAAACCAATTATAAATCCCCTATCTGATCATTCTATCTACAAGAAATAGCAACCGAATCTCCCTTATATCACAAAGAAGTATCTTTCGAAGGCATGATGCTAGATACTGGAAAATAAAGTGATGGCCATAAATGGAATGCTTTCGACTATCGAATTCACTTGATTAAGGCTGAACTGACAAAGAAATCGATTATATTGATTGAATAACCAATAAAATTATACCCTGTGACAAGTCCAAAGAGGAATTCTGAAATTACATTTAAGTAGTAATAATATATACGGTGACTAGTAAACTGACTTTCGTTAAAGAAATAAATATGACATTGACAAATTCATAGAAAAAAAACAACATAGAATTCAGTTTATCAATGCTTGTAAAGTATCATTACATTACGTCATATTAATCAATCGAATTGAAATGATCTCAACCTAACATTTTATATATTATGCTCAGAGAGTTTAATTTGGGACTAAGTCAGGAGACAAATTGAAATGCTAAAACGTATTTTGTCAGTTCAACAAAAGAGAGCAGACAACATATACACATTCGCAACCCACCACACACATATAGACCTATATGTATGTGTATATAAATATATATATATACTAATATGTGTATCTATATATGTCTGCATATATGTGTGTGTATATGTTAGTATGTGTGTAAATGAATGTATGTGAGTGTTACACCATTTAGAAGAATAAAATCTGACTAGCTATATATATAGTTAATGATATAGTCCATCAGTAATTATACATCATGTGTCGCGAGTCAGTTTCGAGGAACTCTGAATAATCATAAAAACGAAGAAAATATAACTGCTTCACGCGAGTACGAGTTACTCACTCATACAAAATTATTGCCTTGAATGGAGATCAGTTTCCGTTACAGTAAAGTACGGTCGAAGATATTGTAAAAGATATGACTCATTACATATTGAAATTGACTGCTAAGGGTGAGTTATTTCCTTTTGATTCGTTCAAAGCATTAAGATGAAAGCAGCCTTTAATATGACTGAGTTACAGGAATTTTAAGTGAACCACTTTTGAGTAACGAGTATGGATATGTCAGTGAGCTGAATTTATGATTACGTTAATTAATAAGTGTACTGTTAGATATTGCGTTTGTCTTTCCAGCAATGATTTGCGGTATAAACGAATTATTGAGACTTTAGATAGAGACTATCTCATCGTGAGTTAAAACTAAAAAGTAGAAGCGTGATTAAGCTTACTTGTGGTTAATAATTAAATATTAATCCGTTCAATCAGTGTTTCAGAATATATATATATATATATATACCAAAGTGGTGGTACTTGGTGAATATGTCTGACCTGATAATAAAGTAGCCGTTTTTTACATCCATAAATGGCCTACATTTTTCGATAATATTTTGCTTGATGTCAAATACACTGCGGTGTTCTTTCAAAAGTCCAGGTTTCATAGGATAGTTTAGTTACATTCCTATTTTCTGTAGCATTAAAAGAAGCAGTGTCATTAAAGTATTACCTTTTGAATTTACCCTTCACCAAACGCATTGTACATGGGTTATTTAGGTTTTATTGGATGACATTTACTTCTGATCCATAAAAATCGCTTCAGCGTTGTATAATCGGTTATGCGACTAACATTTGTAAACCTGCATTTCATTTAGTCTCGTTATATCTAGCTTACATGTCACTGACTATTTGTATAAGTAATACAACCATAACTCACTTTTAGGATATTTCTGTTAAATCATTTTCTTGTGATTAATGAGAGTTATTACGAAGAAGGCGTTTTTAACAATATTAAATTCAACTTTTAAGGAAAAGAGAGACGTATTAATCAGATGACGTTACAGCGTCTTTTCTTGATGCTGGAAGGTAACAAAGACGGGTTTTGTACTCTAAATCATAAACCATTAAATATACTCTACTACATATAACTAAGTACTCTTTTTTCAATGCCCACATAACTGAAGAGATGGCGGCATGGGTTTCCGCCCCGGCATCCGAAACTCGGAGTTTTATCATGGCTACCGAATAATTGTCACATATTATTTACAGATAAATTCCTCTATTTACATAATATCCAGTTCTCTTTCTTTCTTTTGTTGTCTTTTCTATCAATATATATATA
>NC_068989.1:8200734-8203779 GCF_001194135.2 Octopus bimaculoides
ATATTCTGCTCTGGCTAATTCACTATTTAATTAACGACGCAGAATGGAACATATAGACACCGATATCAATGGAAGCAATAATTATAAGCAAATATTTCATTAGAAGAATGTTTATGATGTGTCGTAGTATGATCTCGTTTAACAAAGAACCTTATATAATGAGACGTGTTTACGACTGCATCGATTCTAGAATATTACTGCAACTTCTTAAATTAATAGCATGTCGGTCTGACAAGCAAAGGTTCATAGTGTCTGTGGTCGGTACTTTTAAGGAAAATATCTATGTTCAACTCCGCAAATCAAAGTCCGTCCGAGTGGTGGAATAACGGTTAGGGGTGTTGCGATCGCAAGTGCGTAGTTTCGATTACCAGCACTGCGTTGTGATCTTGAGCAAAGCAGTAGACGTTTTGCATTATATTCTGCTCAGGACTCGAGACAGTAATACGCAAGAGTTGATGATAATGAAATAACAAAATATACATCTTTTATTTTCTGCGTGCTAAACAAATGACTTTTTTTTTAACCATTAGACGAATATATATAAACCTTAAAAGTACCGACCACAGACACTATGAACCTTTGCTTGTCAGACATCTTTCAATTGATTCGCAAAGGTTGTAACATCAACGTTGATGGAAAGACAACATTAGCTCACAGACACCATGATCCTTCTCCATGTTTTTATTGTCACTACAACGATCCTTTCTTCACTGCATTAGCTATACTCACATACTCACTCGTCTCATCCAAATCTATTTTTTCGCCTCTCTTGCCGATTCTCAGCACGGTTCTCAACACTCTGAAATTCCCTACCAGCGCAACTTCAGCAAATTTTCAAGCTTAGTACCAAACAGACAAATCCCATGTGACTCGCAGTGAACCTGCTCAATTCTTATTAAAATATCAAAGGAAGACAGAAAGCCTTATTGAGAAGGTTAATCGTGGCGAATGAAAGTTAATTTAAGAGCGATTGTCTGTTCCTGTTCCTGATTTTCTAATATATTAATCAATGGAGAGGTGAGAAAAAAAACGAAGTTACTTTATTATGCACATGTGTATGGTTGTGTGGCATAGGCGTTGGCATGGCTGTGGAGTTATGAAACTCACTTTACAACCACGTGGTTTTGGGTTCAGCCTCTTGAGCAAGTTCTTTCTATTGTAGCTCTGGGTCGACCAATTCTTTGCGAATGAATTTAGTTGACTGAAAATGTTTGAAAGCCGGTCGTCTATCTATCTATCTATCTATCTATCTATCTATCTATCTATCTATCTATCTCTCTATCTCTCTATCTATCTATCTATCTGTCTGTCTGTCTGTCTGTCTGTCTGTGAACGTATTTGTGTCTTTATTTGTCACCTTATCACAACCTGACAACCAGTATAGGCTTGTTTACGTCCACATAATTTTGCAGTTCGCCAAACAAAAATGATAGAAAAAATTCCACACTGAAAAGGAAGAAACATGTACTGGGACAGTGCTCCAGAATGGTCGACGTCCAATGACTGAAACGAGTAAAATATAACGACAAAAGATGTTTAACAATGAACAATATGCTAATAGGAACATCAAACTTCTAATTAGTAAGATAATCATATTTCTAATTAGTAACATAATCATATTCCTAATTAGTAATACGAAACGTAATGAATTATCGAACTTAAATCAATTTTCTTTCAATAATTAACCTCAATGACCAGATTTGATAATTTCGAATTGATTATTTTGTAAGATTTCGTATAAGTGGCCACCTCTAAGAATCTTTCCGCTCCAGTGAACTTTTCACTCACTTTCACTTTCCTATCTCTAACTGAATCACTAATCCCACGTTATGAGTATATTTTGTCTATATTTCATGACCCATTACACTCAAAATCCATCTTCCATCTCCCCTGTTCTTGTAATGTCTTCATTATTTTAAATAACATACATACACGCACACACATATATATACATATATACATACATATATACATATATACATACATATATATATATATATATACACATATATATATACACATATATATATATATACACACATATATATACACACATATATACACATACATATATACATGTATATATATACATATATATACACATATGTATATACAGACACACGCACACACACACACACACACACACATATATATATATATACATACATACACACATACACACATGCGTGGCTGTGTGGTAAAAAAACTTACTTCCCAACCACATTGTTCCGGGTTCAGTCCCACTGCGTGGCACCTTGGGCAAGAAACTTCTACTACTGCCTCAAGCTAACCAAAGACTTGTGAGTGGAGTTGGTAGACGGAAACTGAAAGAAACCCTCCGTATATGTATATATGTATACGTACACACACACAGACATACACATACATTTATATACGTATATGTATATATCTACACACACACATACACATTTTGTGCGCATTTTTGTGTCTGTTTGTCCCCACCGCCACCACTTGACAACCGGTGTTGGTGTGTTTACGTCCTCGTAACTTAGCGGTTCGGTAAAAATAACGATATGATAATTACCAGGCGTAAAAAAGAAGTAATGAGTTCGATTTATTTATTCAACTAAGAACTGAAGGTGGTGCCTCAGCGTGGCCACAATCTAATGACTGAAAAACGATTATATATCAATATATACATATATAACTCGACTCCGTCGGGCACGAATGACTATGGGTGCACCTAAGCGGTTCCCTGCCGGGGTACAAATCTGGGCAGAAAGCCGCATCACCGGCGAACGTACAACCTAGGATTGTTTTTCTGGAAGACCAGCAGTCGCCCCTGCATACCAGCCTCAACGTCTCCACGCCACCGATATTATCCAAGGGAAAGGCAAAGGGGCCGATACAGCTTGGCACCAGTGACGTTACAATTCATTTCTACAGCTGAGTGAACTGGATCAACGTGAAATAAAGTGTCTTGCTCAAGAACACAACATGCAGCCCGGTCAGGGATTCGAACTTACAACCTCACGATCGTACACTGAGCCATGCGCCTTCACACACACACACACACACACACAC
>NC_068989.1:8204011-8207773 GCF_001194135.2 Octopus bimaculoides
ATATATATATATATATATATATATATATATATATATACTTTTAGCGTTGTATCTTCCTATAAAGAGTAGCTTGTATTTTGCATAAAAAGAAGTCAATGGCCCAAGGCACCCTGCGAGACTCATGCAGTTTATCTATATTTATATTATTAATATAAACTATCTGGCTTCTAAGGTGAAAGTGTGTAATTTGAGAGAAGCGGAACAAAAGTTACTTTAGTGCAACTGGTTAGTACGCCTATCATAGATGACAAAGAATTGCAGTTTGAGTCCCGCAGGTAACCTTCCTCGCACTAACTATGAGTTATAACTTAATATATTACAGGCTGTTATTTATAGACGTATTCACTTCGCGATAATCGTTTAAATAATTTACTTACATATTTTCGTACCTGCCACACTCGCTTCACTAGGGCATAAGAATAGTTAGAAAACTATTCCACGAAAACGATGGAGAAGAAAGCTATAACAAAATATAGTGATGAAAAAATATTCTCACTTGTTTTATACATTTACAAGAAATATCGGGCGACTGTGGAGAAGTGTGAAATTCCTGTATATTTCGTTTCCCAGTTATGCCAATTTATCTCTCTTCATAAAAGCGATATCTACTGAAAAATCTGTATTCAGCAGGCAAATGGCCACTGCTGGTTTGATGTGTCACTGGCACGTCCTATCGGAAGACGAACTCTTTAATGCTTACCGAACGAGACGTAAACAGATACGCGATAGCTTCACTCATTTAAGAATATTCAATTACTTAGTTTGAGGTATACCATATACATTTGCACAGCAATATCACTAATGTTTATAATATATTGATGCTTACAAGCCTATAGACATATACTCCCACAAAGTCAGACATATGCCCGCATATACGTTTATGCACGTACACACACACGTACGCGCGTGCATACGCACATATATGTCTGTATGTGCATATATATGTGTTTACACACATATATGGATATATGTTTATATATGTGTATGTATATATTTTATATATATATATCTATATACACATATGCACACACACAATGTACATATAAACATAACATATGTGTGTGTATACATATATATATATATATATATATATATATATATATGTACATACACACACACAGACACACACACACACACACACACATATATATATATATACATAAATATATATATGGTGGTTGTCTACTCTTTCTGCAGAGTTTGACCACCTCCTGTACCTCCACCTTAGAACCATCATAGCATCTGATGTGGCTTTTTAAACCAGACAATTTTCTGAAAAGACACCCAGATAGATTGTACATCCGATTTGGACCACCAAGAGCTCCTGGTAAGTTCTAATCTTTGTGGATCTTAAAATGTCTTTGAGGCCTCCGTTAGATTTGCAAACCTTCTGGCATACATTGCATTGAAAGGTGTGCACAGACATATAGGCAGAATAGTTAGTGGAGGTTCGTTTTCCATGGGTCCGCAGATGAGATTTGAGCCCAGCAAAAGACAGGGATGGTCCGTCACAAACGGTGGACACGGAAAGGTCATTGCCATTCACCTTTTCGATCGTAACATTTTTCCTTAGATCTGTTTTGAGTCTTACATGCCGGAAAAACAGAATAGAAAACCAAAAAAATCAATTATATATGTTTATGTGTTTGTGTGTGTGTGCGTGCTTAAACACACCCACATCTCACACTTCCAGTAATACAGCCGCTACACTTCTTTAGCTCTACACATATACACACATACACATACCACAAAAAGCTATGCACACACCACTCCACATGATGTCTACTTCAAAACACGGATAAATTCCTCTACATATACTCAAACATCCGTTTTTTTCTCTCCTTAACTACCCCCAATAGAACTGTTTTCCCACCTGGATCCTAGCATTTTGCCCTTTTCTTCACACCACTCTCCCTCTTCCTCATGTTCCTACATTATTCTTGTGATGAAGTACAAACGTCAGAAACGTTAACACTTTCTCTTTTTAATCTTTAAGCTAATAAAACTTGTCGCTCTTGTGTTGTCATTTTCCCTCTGCATATATATATATATATATGTATGTATGTATGTATGTATACACTCAAACAGATATTCACATACATATACATTTACATACATATATCCACATATGCACACACATATACATGCTTACATAGTTCCTATATGCATTATATATAGTTTAAGAACGAGATGGCTATTGAAAATCTGAAATTTTCGATTACATTTTACCATATTTATCAAGCAAGTGAAGTTTGTTTTAATGTTTGTGTCATGACCGAACGTATTAATCTTACTTGATAAGTTGTTTCTCAGGCAACATCCATAATATTATAGCAAAAATTGGTAAAAAATGGATACATAATCGGTTAAAGCTTCATTAGTATTCACATGAAAAAATAATCAAGAAATCGCTGATTAGATTTTATTTGAAAGAATTAATTATTTCATACAAGCAATGTCTATAATCATATTCCCACTTACATTACAGTAGTTTTCTTCCCACTCAGTTTTAAGGAACGGCAAAGGCCTTTATGTGGTCTCTCAAACTGCTAGTAATAGGCAACAGCTTTCTCTGAAACGAAATCTATCCTCTTAAAAGCAAGGAAAGCCAAATTGGCTTATGTAGTCCTAAATACATTGCGTCTGAAAATTAGGAAGGTTAGGTGTAGATGTAATATTTCACAATTTGTTTTCTTTCTCAGTGTTGACTTGGGAATAAGCAACAAATTATTCGGTTTGTAGCTTTCAATATAATTTGTGATTTATATATTGAATTTTATTTACTTTTTGGATGGAGTCTATTATAAATTTGCGCGTTGAATGTGATTTATGATCTGCTTGTTGGATGTGTTTTCTTTTTATCAATACAGCGGATAGCTTCTGTCTTTTGAGTTGTAGCCTAGCAAACCAGATTAAAGCCGTTCATGATAGAAGAATTCGGATGAGATGCATGGTTATTTCTTCATCCCTCTGGGTTCTTTTCCTGCAATTATTCGTTCATAAATATTAGTTTCAAATAGTTCGAGGTGAGGGGGTAAATTGATTACATCGAGCCCAGTGCTCAGCTGGTAATAATTGAATCGACTCCGAGAGGGAAAAGGGTAAAGTCGACTCCGGCGGAATCCGAAATCAAAACGTAAAGACGGACGAAATGTTGCTAAGCATTTTTTCCCGGCATGCTTACCATTCTCATAGCTCGTCGCGCTCATTCTTTCATGAATATTGAGGATAAGTATCAGCTGTCTCGGAGGAATTGCGAAATGTTGCCTCTCCAGACGAACTTGAACATGTGATTATGAACCTCGCTTAGCTTCCATGTGGTTTCGGGTTCAACCTACCGTCAACCATACTGCAGGGCACCATGGACAAGTGTTTTTACTAAAGGCCTGAGCCGACCAATCCTTGTTAGAGAATTTGATAGGTAGAAAGTGTGTGAAGACCTGTTATATAATATTATATATATATATGTATATATATATGTATTTATATGTATATATATATGCATATACATATGCATATATATATATTTATATGTATATACTTGGATATCCTTGTTGCTTATTTTTATTCTAATCACCTTATTTTGAAATTATATATATTCATATATATATATATATATATATATATATATATATGTATGTATGTATGTATATATATTTCTATGTATATGTATATATATATATGTATATGTATATATACATATATACATATATATTTATATATATATATATATAAGTATATGTATATATATACATACATATA
>NC_068989.1:8207998-8208797 GCF_001194135.2 Octopus bimaculoides
TATATATATATGTATGTCAGTGTGTATTTGTGCGCGTGTCTGAGTGTATCCTCACCCGTTTCTTGAAAACCAGTGTTGGTTTGTTCACGTCCGCCTAGCTTAGCGGTTTAGCAAAAGAGACCAATACAATAAGCGCCAGAGTTGAAAAAAAATATTAGGTACTGGGTCGATTTGTTTGGCTAAACTCTTCTCGACGGTGCCCCAGTATGGCCGCATTTCAGTGACTGAAACAAGTACGCGATAAAGGTAACATGAGAGCGACCTATCGAATAGGATCCACCTGTCAAATATTTTCCTTCTTGATCGCGATCTGATGACTTGATGTAATCTCTCTGCGGATATAATTCGCTCGTAGGATGTGCTTCCACTCTTGACTGCGTGGTGTTTGTTGCCATATTGCTGTCGGTTTTAATATTCTGTAGGCTGTGGTTTTATCCGTTCGAGTTAATCATTCTCTACATGTGATCTTCGTGTCAAATATAACCCATTTGTTTAATGTGTATTTTGCAGATAGATGGGACCTACCTATTCGATGGAAGCGCTCTATTGCGTGTGGTCTGTCGGCTTAGTGGGTTGTGATACATTGTTTCATGCTAAAGTTTTTGGCTTCAAAACTGTTTAACCTTTAGTAATATTTGTATTCGCTTGTTTTTCTCTATTACTATTTTTATTTTATTTTACTTGTTGCAGTCTTTTGACTGTGGCCATGCTGGAGCACCACCTTTTTGTAATAACTGGCACTCAGTGTGGACAAGTATGAGCATCAATCTATCTATCTATCTATCTATATATCTATCTA
>NC_068989.1:8210212-8213536 GCF_001194135.2 Octopus bimaculoides
TATATATATATATATATACATACATACAATCTCAAAATATCGACATGTATTTGTTTATATACACACAGATGTAAACACATTTGAAGATAAAAGTATAATTAATGCGTGTGAATATGTTACTTGTGTGCATATCGGGGAACGTTTCACGTGCAATGAACTTATGCAAGCAAGAAAACGTAAATTGCCTGAGCTAAATCAGTTTCTCAATGGATTTGGAGTGAGTCAGAAAACTATGAAAATTAATTATAGTCGTATTCGTTTTGCACATTGATATAACTCTGAATGTGCGTCTTCTTTGGTCTGTTCGTTGACCAAGAATTGAGATAAGTCGCTTTCAAAGAATCTATCTGAGGTGGAATTATTGGAGTAGAGGAGTAATCAATTACTATATTTTTAAAAGAAATGGGAGAAGGAATTCAACTACTTGGCATGTTTTCTCCATCCTAACAACATCAGCGATATTTGCAGCTTCCGAGGTGGAATTATTGGATTCGAAGACTAATCAATTACTATATTTGCCTTTCATCCTTCCGGATTTTGCTCGGACGACATGGTTTTCCCGAGCCACAGCTCGTAGAGGACGCCTCTCAACCTCTCAGCATTAGTCTGACCATCTGTACGTAAAACTGATGATAGAAGGGACTCCAGCGAACCGGTACGATTCAAAGAGTTTTCGTAATATAGTAATTTAGTTCGTCCAGTGCTCAACAAATTGTTTTTTTGTCGACCCCGGAAGGATGAAAGGCAAAGTCGACCTCGGCAAATTTTGAACTCAGAACATAAAGTTGAACGAAACGCTGCTAAGCATTTTGCCCGGCGTGCTAACGATTCAGCCAGCTCGCCGTCTTAACGATGATGACGATGATGATGATAGAAAATGAAGACGAAAATGAAGTGGACGATGAAAAGAAGTGGAGAAGGGGAGGAGGAGGAGTAGAAGAGAACGAAGAAAGAAGCTGAAGGAGGAGGAGAAGAAATATCTTAATACAGAATATGGACATTAAGTCTTTAGACGCATGTGAGAATAACGATTCTTTTCATTCGTAAAACATATCTACAAAAGAAACACATATATACACGTACACACACAAAAACACATACCCATGAACACACACACACTCACACATACACACCACACACAGCACGCACAAGACTTAGTGAAGAGAAGATATCTCTAAAACTGCAACAGGTAACAATACTGTTTGATTTAAGCTTTATCGAAGACATAGATTAAACAAGCAATAAGAACAGAATTATAACACAATTCTTTCAAAGAAAAAAAAAAAAAGAAAACGAAGATAAGAAGACAAAAAACATGACTTGCATCATAGGAAATTGTCTTTGAAATGCTAGGTTGCACAGCTCTGTTAATCAATTTGATATTGACAGATTATCGACAAGAAAAGACAGTGAAATATCTCACCAGAGCAGTAGTATTTAGTTAAAAATAAATAAATAAAGAAATAAATAAATAAAATAAAAAACAAAAAATAAACTAGAAAAAATCATGACTTACCCCGATTCGATGTATTGAAAAGGTTTAGTCATTCAATGGTACAAAGGACTGGATATTGTCTCGAGGATATATAATATAACTTATCTATCACCTTTCATCAAAGATTAGCTTTCATCTCACTAACGTTCCATATAGATAGTGGTTCACAACACACACACCCGCGCATCCACTACACATCTATTTATATATAATGCACATGAGATATATAATACATATATAATATATATATATATATATATATATATGTGTGTGTGTGTGTGTGTGTGTGTGTGTGTGTGTATACATATACACAGGACCCCTTCCCCTTCAAAACGATTGCCGCTCATTCAGCTTCGAGAACAATCAAAAGTCACCGGAAGCAAGTTTTGGACCTTAGGGAGGATAAGGACAGTTCTGATACCCATTTCTGCCAAGCGCTTGATTAACAGGGTATTCGTCGCTGACCACCTTGAGAATAATCGTTACACAAATTTTAACGCATGTTAATTTCTTCATTGATAATTCTGTGTACAATTGCCACATTAAACTGTAATGTTTATTGTCTTTATAAATACAAGACGGTCTCCATACAGAAAAATGCAAATTTTCTCAACGGAGTCTGATGTTCTGATAAACTCTCTCCCTCCCACACAACTGATCATCTGCCACCTTCTCTCTACCATCCTTGACTCTCCTGTGCCAATAAAAAAAGTTAATCTATATCAATGTAGAGCATTGCATAAATTTCTGCCGTGTTTTTGCCCAGTTTAATACAAAGCTTTATTGCATAGTGAGCTTTGAAATGTCCCGACTCTATTCTGCAAACTAATTATCTGTGTCAAGCAGTATCCAGTAAGGTGTTTACAAAGCGATGTTACAGTCGTCTCCTACAGTTTTCAGTGACAAAAGTTGGCAGGTCAGCTTATTAGATGAATAGTAATGATATACTAAACCTACAATAATCTAGGACCATTATAACTGTTTCTCCTAAACGAAGTCTTAAAACGTCAGGAATACACCTCCTATATACATGCATGCATACATACATACACACATACATACATATATACTTACCTACCTACCTACCGACCTATATATATCACGGACTCTCCCATTGTTAGACGGCATATGAGGGTTCAGCAATTTTTTCCGAACAACCACACAGATGATTTGTTTATAATGATCAAATTTTTGTGTTCACATAAGCTTACTCCCTCCATGAAATTGGCATTACCTGTACAGGTGCACCGTGTGTCACATGTCAGATGACGAAATGATTGCAGACCAACGTGAAATGAAGTGCTTTGCTCAAGAACACAACGCAACGTCCGGTCTGGGAATCGAACCCACGATCTCACAAGCGAGATTGGAACGCCCTAACCACTGAGCCATACGCATATATATATATATATATATATATACATATATATGCGAGTAAAAATAAATACAAAAAAAGGTGGATTTTTTTGTATGATTGTGTATAGAGGAATATATTATTTTGCTTAAAAGAGTTCCAACACTGTCTGTTTTTTATGTTTTATTTATATTCCTGCAGAACTAATGTGGGGTATAGAATATGGAATATACAATATATAATATAATATACAATATATAATATAAAATAAAATAAAAATGGATGGCACCATGAAATAAAGTATTGAATGTAGATGAAATATTGAGTGTTCAATATAAAGGATCAAATATATAAATATATAAATATAAATATATATATATAAAGGCGACTCGAGTTTCAGGGCTATTTCCCTTCGTCATGGCCGGTATGACAATCTACATATATATATATATATATATATATATATATATATATA
>NC_068989.1:8213547-8217440 GCF_001194135.2 Octopus bimaculoides
TCCTCTTCAAAACGATGAATGTGTGTGTATAGATATATCTTATACACACACATTAACGCACACACACACACACACACACACATATATATATATATATATATGTATGATAAATAATCTCCATTCTAATCAACTTATGAATACATGCTGTGGTCATATCGGTTGACCAGAGTAAACATTATTTATCTTTAAAATAAGATAATTCCATTAATAATTATCTTCTATTTCGTTTACGAATTTCTGTTTAAAAGTGTGTGATACTGTCATTCACACTTTCAGACTCTGCCATCTCTCTTATCCGAGGGAGAGTATATTTCCGTTGTTAAATATAAACAGAGAATGGCGGTTAATTTATTTCGATGCGAGCATGTTAACCAGTGACGTTGAGAGATAAAATATTGGATACGGATTTAAATCCAGAAGTGATTCAGAATCTGATTATGTAGACGAGTATTTCAAAAAGAATGTCGTTGCCTAGTTGTCTTGAAAGTGGAATAGAGCTAATTTATTTAGTTTTGCAGATTTATGTATGCACTGCAACATGCTTTGAATTTTGTTCGGTAAATATATGAAGTTCGAAGGGAAACGGACAATGATCGTAACTCAGTTGAACTCTGATCTCTCATTAATACGACTTTTCGACGGGAAGAAACTATTGATGAGGACGAATAAATAGAATGAGTTGCTTGTTTAATGAACAACAGTCTGTGAGACCAGTTAGATGAATGGATGATCTCTACAGACAATGTCCGTTACATTATTTGAGATGTTGAAGCAATGTCCAATATAATAGTAAGTTTTCGAATTCTCTTCCATTTTGTTCTTCTCTCGAAACACAAGAAAATGTGCATAAGTTCCATCTTAATTTATTAAATGTCATTCACCGGATAATTATCATTGAATTTCAATTCTTCTTTCTGTATATTTAACACTGAAACAGTTATATTATTCATTTCCGTTCTTGTAGTATTTGCAAAAGAAGTACCAATATAAATGTTATAATTAGCCAAGTATTTCTTAAAACTTATTTAAATTTCACACGAAAATTTTCTGTTCGTATTGTGCAGTCTTTCTGAACTATTTTCCTTCGTTTTAAACAAAATAAAGATAAGTTTTCATTCGAACAATTCCACATAAATTCTTGCGGCATACGTTTCATTAGTTACATTAACAATGGTGTTTTTGGATTCATTGGTTTAATAGACTTAGATGTTGCAATCCACGACAATACAATATTAGTGTCCAAATTTGGCACAAGGCCGGCAAGTTCGGGACAGGTGATAAGTCGATTAAATCGACTCCAGTGTTCGACTGGTATTTATTTTATCGACGCCGAAAGGGACGAAAGGCAAAGTCAACCTCCGTGGAATTTGAACTCAGAACATAAAGACAGACGAAATACCGTTAAACATTTCGACCGGCGTGTAAACGTTTCTACCAGCCCGCCGCCTTTAAATATTCTTATATGAGAGGTATGTAACCTACTTCAAGTTTCATGATCGTACAGTGCAGTAATCAGATGGCCACGAATAGTACAACATGCACAGATTGGCGATCGTTACTGATCAAATGATATGGCTACTCCTCAACCAAATATGAGAAAAAACGAGAAAAATCACGGGACAAAATGAGAAAACGTTTGGGGAAAAGGGATATACATTATGTTCCTTTAATCCGTTAAATGAAGGATTTTGTTAATGTTAATATCAAGTTCTTGTTTTCGATCTAGACGACGCCCCACTCACCGATAAGACGCGTGGTTTAAGTGTATTAAACCGTGCCAACAGTCTACGTCCACTAGGCATACTTCTTTTCGGATATAAACACTCGACATTAACAATAATTGAATCCTTCTCTTCTGTTTGCATCCAAGTTACTTATACTGCTATCAACAACCGCGATACTAAAGGCATTACATGACTATCCATGCTCTCAATATGCCTGTCATCTGATATGAGCTTATTGTATGCACATCAGCATCTCGACGTATAAAAATAATTTAAGTCAACATACAGGCCTGTTGCCTTTGACTTCATATAATAGAAGCGTTTATCATTTTATAATGGAATCGATTTCATTCAACGCCAGTTTAAAATCATTAGTCACCTCATTCTAATCACTTTTTTAAATGAATAAACTAGTTACAAATCAAAGCAACTAAGTTGCACAAATTTTAACATGAGCTAATTGAATATTTTATTGTCTCAACTAATGTAATTTAATTGTGGAAAACAATTCAACATCCATAACAACAAAATGGTTTTTTCATCTTTTCCCTTTCGATGTTTTTATTAACGTAATGTCCTTTACTTCATCGCTTAATACACCGGAAGGTTATTTTGTTTTAAAACTAGCAATAAAACTAATTTAATTTAAATTTAATGAAGCGAATGTCATGGTACTGATGTACCAATACATTCATTTATAGAATGAGTTAATATTGCATGTAATATTCTATTCTACTCTTCGCACAAGGCCTGACATCTTGGGGAAGGCGCTTGTCGCTTACATCGACCCCAGTGTTCAACTGGTACTAATTTTATCGATCCCCAAAAGATGAAAGGTAAAGTAGACCTCGGGGGAATTTGAACTCAGAGCGTCAGACGAAATACCGTAAGTATTTCGCTTGCGTGCTAACGTTTCTGCCGGCTCACCGCTTTTATCCTTTCTACTGAAGGAACAAGGCCCGAAATTTTGTGGGTGAGGTGGAGTGGGGGGCTTTTCGTTTACATCGACCCCAGTGTTCAACTGGTACTAATTTTATCGACCCCTGAAGGATGAAAGGCAAAGTAAACCTCAGCGGCATTTGACCTCAGAGCGTAAAGAGCTTGCTTCCCAACCACAAGGTTCTGGGTTCAGTCCCACTGTGTGGCACCTTGAGCAAGTGCCTTTTGCTATCGCCTGGAATTGACCAAATTCTTGTCAGTGGATTTGGTTGACGGAAACTGAAAGAAGCCCGCCGTATATATGTATGTAAGTGTGTGTGTCTGACTGTGTTTGTTCCCCCACCATCGCTTGACAGCCGATGCTGGTCTTTTTACGTACCGGTGACCTAGCGGTTCGGCACAAGGGAGATAGAATACGTACTAGGCTTACAAAGAAGAATTCCTGGGCGAGGCGATTTGTTCGACTAAAGGCGGTGCTCCAGCATGGCCGCAATCAAATGACTGAAAAAAGAATAAAGCAATAAAACAATATATATATATATATATATACATTCACGTTTATATGTTTGTATAGGAATATCGGTATCACATATAACCAGAATTATTGATCTCATGATATGGATGCAACATTATAGATCTGCGAGAAATGCAATTTCCTGTTTTTCTTTCTGATTTTTATTTGTATCATTTTACAGAAGTATATTTATCAATGGAACGCTGTAATGACAGCAAAGAGTTAGTTGGCATGAGTTAGGCGTTCGATTAAATATGGAGGCAGAATTTTTTTTCGCACACTGCAATCCAATGACATCTCGCATACGAACAAATGTACCATTTAGTACTGCACTATAATATTCTTATTATTTGCGTTCGTGAGATCCCTTTCAGCGTCTTCATATTTAATGCACGGATTCACACAGTGTTTACTCATTTTGCAACATTCTGCTCTTTATAATTGATTATTTAATTCATTTAAATTTCTTTTTTCTTCCTTTCTTATGTATTTCATTTATTTATTACAATATTATAAATGTTCCGATAACAACTCTGTTGGTATCTCAAGTGGAGTAAGTGAAGCAACGTCAAGCAATTTAAAGATTTATATCTTCCACTAACGTTTGAATTTCTCTCTTTTTCTTTCTCTCCTCTCCAAGGTAGCCCAGACAAAAACATGTACAAAAAAAGGCAATGCATATGGATTTACTCTTCATTCTCTGTATAAATATAAAT
>NC_068989.1:8217656-8218368 GCF_001194135.2 Octopus bimaculoides
ATATATATATATATATATATATATATATATATATATATATATATATATATATATATAAACATACAATTTTATGATTGGTGTTTAAGCCCGTCATGTAGCCATATATAACAGATTTCGCGTTGGACTCCGAACATTCGAATGCTGTCTAGAATGCGGAATTGGCTACAATATTTGAACAGAGCAAAATGCACTTGAAAGAGAACCAAGAAACTATATTATGTGTGATATCAGATATATTATTTATATGGACACACACGTACACACACACACACACACACACACACACACACACACACATACATACATATGTGTGTCTGTATGTATATGTGTGCGTGTATATATATGCCTGCGTATATATCTCTGTGAATATATATGTATGTATATATATATATGTATGAATAAGCATAATGTAAAGCGGCTCTTAGCTCCCTGATTTCCCCCTCGTCCTTCCATATAAAATAGTGAATGAATTAGGATTTTATTTTCCCCCATTACATAAAAAGATGTCTTCAATAACTACGAAAGAAGTTTTTGGCTACGCTAAAGATGGGACGACCGTTGAGAGACACTTTAGAGACTGAATACTATAAATTCATTTATTGATTCTTGAAGGAATTGAACACACACATATTGTGTCTTGCGTTGGACATGTGGTGTTGTTCCTGTGATTTTCCACCCTTATGTATCCATTTTTGCTGTAAGATGTATATAT
>NC_068989.1:8218811-8221216 GCF_001194135.2 Octopus bimaculoides
CACACACACATATTTGTGCATAATTGTATGTAAATGCATGTATCAATGTATGTATGTTCGTATGCGTGCATGCGTATGTAGTCGTAGTTTTATCAGGACACATCAATTTTACTCACAGAAGCGTCGAACGTGCTTTCTAGAAATGTTTATTGGGGAACTTGGATAAATCCATGAATCCATTCGTCAGAACAGACACACACACACACACACACACAAACGCACACACACACAAACGCACACACACACACATGTAGACAATCCTTCCCGTGCACGTCCTTATACACATATACGTATATATTGAACTGTTATAAATTGTAAGGTAAGAGAATCAAATCGACTTGTATTTGCGCATATGAGAATTCAGTGGTGAAATGACATTGATATTAAGCAAGTAAATATGAAGTTAATATGTCCTAATCAATTTTGTTCGATGAAATGTCTATCCTTTGAGCCACGACTCAAGTGTCATTCAAGATCTTTGTACTACAGGAAATCCGAAACTTATACAAATTTTTCCCCTATGCATTAAAGCTGATATGGATTTGGACGAAATCACTCTCTGGCTTGTATTCTGTTTCTATTAAATCATGTGACCACATTGAACTCCTCTTATTGGTCGTTTTCCGTGTAGCTAGCTGACGAGGGTGTGGCTGCGTGGTAAGAATTCTGCCTGTGTTTGTCCTCCATCCGTGTTGATGTATTTATGTCACCTTAAAATAGCGGTTCAGCAAAACAGACCGATAGAGTAAGTACCAGGCTTTAAAAAATACGTATTGGATTGCGAACGATTCCTTCAAATAAAAATTCATCAAGGTGGTGCCCCAGGATGGCCACTATCTAATGACTGGAACAAGTAAAACATAAAAGATGATTTACCAAGAAGTATTCAGGTTCACCGTTATGAGATGACAAGGGTATTTTCGGCAATCCTTCGCATCTGAAATTAGATATTATTCTCTCGTTAATTTACATTTCTATCTCTTTCCTTTGCGTCTGTTTAATTAGTTTTCTTCCTTCTTCTCCATCTGTCTCCTCATTTATTTCGTTTTCCGTCCTTGTTGTTTGTGTTTTCAGTTGCTATCCTTCATTTTCTACCACTCGTTCTTCCAATGCAATTATATATCGTTCAGTCTCGTCATTTCATTTCTATTTATCTTTTGTCTCCCTTAATGCTAATTCGAAACTCTATCGTCGCGTTTCTATCTTTCTTTTACTACCTAATTCTCTCTCAGCCCTTTAACATTTCTTTCTTTCTTTCTTTCTCCCCTTCTTTCTCTTTCCTTGTCCTATTCAACATGGTTACCTTAAATTATTATTTTTCTTTATATTTTCTTTGTGTTCCTTACCGATCCTATCCTCCCCTCTGCTGTTTTTTTTTCTTGCTTTTCTTCTTTCATCCTCTTCGTACCTCCTTCCCCCACTCCCCATGTTGTCATCAATCTCATTGCCTTTATCCTTTGAATACTCCACCCCCTTTCAGTCATTTCCTTTCATCATTTTCTGTTTCTTCCTTGACAATACAATAGTTTATTCCCTTCTACCTATCTTGCCATTCCAGTTCCTACATAGCCTGATGCTTTTATTTTTTATTTTTCTATGTTCCTTTTAGTTTACTTTCTTGCTTTTATCTATCTATCTATCTATCTATCTATCTATCTATCTATCTATCTATCTATCTATCTATCTATCTATCTACCCACCTATCTATCTATTTGCTTACTTAGCGTTCGTTGTTTTACATTTGTTTCCCTGATATTTTCCACTTTTCATTATATGTCTTCTCCAATACTCTTTCTTCTCTTTCTTGTTTTCCATTTTTTCTGCCCCCGCCCTCGACACTCTCTCGATTTCATTTGTTCGATGCAATCATCGTTGAGAAATACCAGTCCAAAGTTGTTTATATCGTAGGCTTTTGATATCGTTATGCATTGGCATAAGATATCTTTTGATAGTCTCACCAACGATGATTATTAACCATTCTCAAAGAGACTCGAAGTGAAAATCTCGACGATTCATTCTATTTGCTTCTTATTTATCCAGGTTCGTTATAAATCGGTGATACTAACGCACACATAAACACTCGCTTACTTACGAAATCCCTTACTCACACACACAGCAACTTACATATGTACGCTTAATATATTCATAAGAATATCTCGTGTAATATATGTATATGCGTATGCATACATGTGAATGCGTGTGTGTGCGTGTGAGTGCGTATTTACACATACGGATATACATATAGCGTTTCCAATATATTAGATAATAAATATAACGCGTGTGTGTATACATATATATATGTATGTTATGTATATGTATGTATATATGTATATGTATATCTATCTATCTATCTATCTATCTATATATATATATATATATATATATATATATATATATATATATAT
>NC_068989.1:8222700-8226481 GCF_001194135.2 Octopus bimaculoides
AATTGTATCTGAATGCATTAATGAATCAATTGTGCTATGAATACATAGTCATCGGGAAGGAGAAGCTGTTTCCATATGACAAATACAACACCGACTAACATATTCACATTCAAATCGTTCAAATGCATTAAAAACAGATATGCAAGTCATGATTTCAAATCTCGCTCTTCACCGCCCATATGACGATTTGCTATACGTTGATCAGCTCTGATCTTTAAACAGTTTGTTTACTGATTTATAAACAAAGCCACCGGTTCTTGTCTGATTCACTAATCCTGTTTGTTCTGAATGATGAGCCACAACATATGGAAACGCTTATATTTCAGAATTCCTTGTAACAGTGTACCGTGTGGACAGTTGTGAACGCATAGTCGTTACAAAGAAGAAGCTTTCCTCTTGTGACAAGTACACCAGTGATTAGCATATTTACGTTCAAATCTGACGAAATGTATACAGAATAGACATGCAAGTCACTGTTTCGAATCTTGCTGTTCCCTGTACATGTGACAGTTTATCATCAATAAACTTATTTTTATCAAATCCAATACTGTAGTCAGCCGTATTACATTTAGTCGTATTAATTTCTTTTATATTTGTCAAACTATGTTTATGACATAGATCAGGGTATGTCCACATTAGGAGTGGAATACAGTAAGTTAAATAAACCACAGTATTTGACTGATATTTAATTTATCAGTTCTTGAAAGATGGAAGACTATATGGAACTCAACAAGACTTGAACTAAAACTTGCGGAGTTCTTAGGTGCGTATTCTACTAGTTTTGTTATTCTACTACTCTGCGACTGTCTATAGTACTGGTTTCAAGTTTTAGCACAAGGCTAACAAGTTCGAGAAAGGGATTAAGTCGATTATATCGACCTCAGTCCACAACTGTTACTCATTTTATAGACCCCGAAAGGATGAAAGACAAAATCAATTCCGGCGGAATTTGACTTCAGAAGGTAAAAAACTCATAAAATGAGTAGCTACAGATTGCTAAGCATTTTGCCCGGCGCCGATTGTCTATAAAATTGATACTTTAAGAAGTAAGATTTAGAACAAAACAAAACGGAACAATTTACTGTATCATTTAGATTATCGAAATAGAGCAACGAGAAAAATGAGACGAAAACAAAAATAAATAAAAATAAAACATCATAATACACTTGCTTGTTGTCTCGTCACCTGTCTTCGTCTTTTGTTTTCTGCAAATTTGAACTATATATATTAATATATTACATGTGTATGTATGTGTGCGTGTGTGTGTGTGTGTAAAAAGAATAAAAAGAATAAAAAAGAGAAAATGGAATAAAAATGTGTTAAGTGAGAAAACGATGTTGGATTCAGCTAGACACCATGACGAAATGAAAATGGAAACATGTTGAGTGAAATTAGTTGATGCTGGTTTGCAGAAGTGTGTGTGTGTGTGTGAGAGAGAGAGAGAGAAGCAGGGAAAAGCATAGGAAGGTGTAATGAAGAATTTGCAAATGTCTTCAAGCGAGTAAAATGTCAAGCGTGTGTGCAGGCTTGGTTAGATGTGTGGGCGAGTGGAAAAATCAAATATTGGAAGGGATAACGTGTGAATATGACCATGTATTTATGCGTAGAAGGAATATTTGAATACAGAACAGTGGTGAATGGGGTGAAGTATTATGTGTATGGGTGAGTGCTCCGGCCCGATGACAGCTTTTTCTAGTTTTTGAGACTGTGGAAAAAACACCCGAGCCTTGTGTCTTTCCAGAGCTTCTTCTGACGGTCATACAAGAAACAAAAGAAAGAAAGTAAGAGAGAAACGAAGAAAGGAACGAAGAAAATAAGGAAGAAAGCACCTTGGTGAACTGAGTCTGTGATCAGAATTCATTCTTGCCAATCCATCCGTTTTACTTACTTCGTTAATGAATTTAGAAAAGGAATGACGATGAAATCGAAGACTTTTCTTTCTCTGTTTCCCTCGCTCTCGAAATATCGAGACTTATTGTCTGTATAAATGTCCATTATACTTTTGGAATTAAATTTAAAGCTACTGAATTTCGACTAAATCCAGCACGAACGTAAACTTTCTTGTGGAGGAATAGAATTATCGGTAGAGGCTGGTTGTGGCGACAATGGTGATAATACTAATACTGCTACCGTAATGAAAAGGATACTAATAAGGTTGTTGCTGCAGCCGTTGATGATGCTGTTGATGATGCTGAGGATGATGCTGATGGTGATTATGTTAAGATGGGGGTCGTTTATTATTAGTTCAATGACAATCTACTGCAGTGTCAAGAACCATTAAGCTAAATAGACGTAATAGTTGAAAGTTATCTAATAAGGAATCGCAATGTGCGGTTGGAACATTACCAATGAGATTTAGTAGGTTATTGTAAAAAGCAGTCTTTACTACCAGGACGTTAATATCATTGAAGGAATCATGGAATAACGGTAATTATTCACCGACGTTATATTCTTCCTGTTGGTTTAGTATACTTGGATGTAATAGAGTAATCCCTCGCCATATTGCGATTTATTATTTAAGCTTACGTCGTGGTGCTGTCTTGCATTTATATTAAAATAGATATATACAAGTTTATAGGCGCAGGCGTGGTTGTGTGGTAACTATTTTGCTTATCAGTCACATGGTTTTGGGTTCAGTCCCACTGCGTGGCACCTTGGATCAGTGTCTTCTACAATAGTTTCGGGCCAACTAAGGCCTTCTGAGTAAATTTGGTAGACGGAAACTGAAAGAAGCCCGTCGTGTATGTTTATATATGTATATGTTTGTGTGTCTGTGTTTGTCCCCCATCATCACTTAACAACCGATGCTGGTGTGTTTACGCCCCTGTAACTTAGCGGATCGGCAAGAGAGACCGATAGAATAAGTACTAGGTGTACAAGGAAAAAAACTGCCTGGCTTGTGTCAAAATTTGAAATCAACATTTTACCTTTTTGATTGGAATGTCGCCGAGATCGACTTTGCCTTTCATCCTTTAGGGTTCAATAAAATAAATATCAGTTGACTACTGGGAAGATGTAGCCGATTTGCCCCGCCTTCCAAATTGCTACCTTGTGCCAAAATAAGAAAATAATTATCTACGAATCAACGACAGTGGAATGGCGGAATTAGTAGTTTCGAACAGTATTTTTTAAAGTATTTAGTTACGATTCTTTAACTTTTGAGTTCAAATACTGCTAAGGTCAGCTTTGCTTTCTGTGTTTTTGTTGGCGATAAAATAAAGTACCAGAGGTTATGTATGGAGGAGAATCCGTTTGTAAATTTTGGAACATTTCCCTATGCAGGAAGCAATTATTTTGCCATCCCTTCGACTCACCATCTAACCCCACCCCCTCACGTCTGACTTCTTTCTCTCCATTAGCTTTTTTTTTCTCCAAAAACTTTACCGCTGTTTTGTTATCGAAACAACTTTCAATTGGTAACTTCCTGATTTCCCTTTTCTTGCGTTCTTCTTCGTTGTTTTTTTTTTCCTTCTTTGTTGTTTCTTTCCATCTTTTCCTGCAAACTATTTTACTTTCTCTCGTCTTTTATTTCCTTTCATATTCCTCATTTAATTTCAAAACACATACGTACTCCGAGATGTTTTGTAATCACATACATACAGATGGGTATTCTACGTTGACCAATATTGTCGGAAAAGCCAAAAGGCAAAACACATGAGTTGCATCAAGCTCCAGCTTTGATTAATTTTTATATTGTGTACCGAGTTAATCCTCCTTGGTAAGAAATACCACGTCCACACTGATTCATATATATATATATATATATATATATATATATATA
>NC_068989.1:8228552-8232605 GCF_001194135.2 Octopus bimaculoides
AATATATTTATATATTTATATGAATACACATGTATATATGTCTACATATATGTATGTATCTATCTCTCATACATATCTATATATATATATATAGATCTGTGTACTTTTAAATGTATGAATAATTAAATCTATAAGTTATAAATGTATGTATAATGATATTCATGTATGTAATTCAAAAGATATCGTATGTTTTTATATATGAACTGCGGAAGTTCAAAAATATCACACCCACTCGCACGCACGCGCACACACACACACACACACACACACACACATAAGCAAGCACACACACACGTACACACATACCCGTGTGTGTATTTGTGTATGATTCATATTTGTATATGTATAAAACTAGATAAAGAAATATTAACAAAAAGTACTTCCATACTTTATAGAATTCCCTTCAGAATAGCACAATTGATTATCAAAGCAATACTAACAAGACAATAAAAGCCGCCATTTAACATTTGAACGTATGCACGTCAGAAAAGGAAATCCGATAAGCTAGTACTCTAACCATTTAACTGCCTAATTCTCATACTAAAGTTTGTTTAAACACCAGCCGTCCATAATGAGAAGGTAAGCACTGAGGCCAAAACCATTCTACATCCTGAAGATTTGGCTGAGATATGTCTAGATACATAGTGAAGGTGAATATAGAAAATATATTGTTCCGAGCAATATCACGTATTCTTATATCTTAAATTTAAAAAATAACCAAAATGTTACGGGGACGTAAATACATCAACATCGGTTGTCAAACGATGGTGTGGAGAGAAACACAGACACAGACACACACACACACACACACACACACACACACATATATATATATATATACACGACGGGTTTCTTTCAGTTTCCATCTACCAAATCCACTCACAAGGCTTTGGTCAGCCCGAGGTTATAGTAGAAGACACTTGCACAAGTTGCCACGCAGTCGGACTGAACATAGAACTATGTGGTTGGTAAGCAAGATACTTACCACATAGCCACTCCTGCGCTTATATATGCCATATATATATATATATATATATATATATATATATATATATATATCACACGCACACACACACACACACATACATACTCGCTCCTATGAGTAGAAATATTAGTGAAGGATTGTCCTTACATATATTTTGTAATTGTTAAAAGTGCATTTATCAAATAATATTCATTTAAGCTGAGTACTGCTCAACTAATCATAAAGCATAACGGCTGAGCATTTACCAGTCACTCGTGTCCTTAAAGCAATCCTCGGGTACAATCAAAGATGGTATTTCGCAGTTTACCCAATTTCACTTGCGTTTTGGGTCGATACGAGACTATAGGTATAGACACCTTCCTAGATGCCTTGAGCTCGGATTGAAATGAAAAATGAGACATGATTGCAAAGCAAACTTCTTCAGTATTATATCATAGCTATGTATGTATGTATGTATGTATGTATGTATGTATGTATGTATGTATTTATATGTATGTATGTTTGTATGTCTGTATGTATGCATTTATGTGCGTATGTGCTTATGTATGAATATATGTACTTATGTATGTATTTATGTATGTAAGTGTGTATGCATGATGTATGTATGTGTTTATGTATGTATGAATGATTGATTGAATGAATATTATTTCGGATATGTGTATGCTTGCACTGTTACATCATTTGCAAATATTTAAAGCAGACTTGTCGATTAATGAGTAAAATTAGTTTAGTTTTGCCATTAACTCATTAGTTCGCTTTATCAACAAGAATTAAGAGCCAAAATGCGAAATTATTAAATTACATCTGATTCATAATTTCTTCCCTACGGAACATGTTACTAGAAGTTTAGTTGTTTTATAAATAGCACACACACACACACACACACACACACACACACACGCACACACACACACACATGCATACATGCATACCTACGCACAAATTCACGCGTATATATTCATATATTCACTATGTATCTCTACATGTATGTTTATGTTCATAAGCATTCACCAAAAAAAAAACAAAACAAAAAAAACGGACTCGATGCATAAATTAGGGAATGTATATATGTTGTATAGTCTTGAAATCTCAGTAAAATTTTCTCGCCAGTAATTATCCAAGTGATAGAATTAGAGAAGCTTACGTGAAAATATATAAGCAAAATTACTCATCAGTTCAAGGAAATATGGTCAGTCGTCAACATTTGATTAAATGCCAGAAACGTTTAGAAAATATATTACACAAATCATTTATTCCATTGGTAATCACCGAAATCATGAAGTATTCATCTATTATCCTTCAGAAGATGCACATGATATATTCATGTCTCCAGTATCATATATTTAATTGAACTGAAAGCAGATTGAGTGACTATTCTTAGTTGAAATTGAACATCAACCGTATCACCCTCTCAATCTTAGCCAGTATTTCATATTGTACTTAAGTAAAAGTTAGAAACACGCCGACTTGCTCTAGTTCAAAAGCACTTACGAAAATTGCTTGAGAAAACTTATGGAACAGAGGTAGTTGATAAATCTTTTGGCGACTTCCTATAGATTTACAACCAAGATAAGGTAATTTTCATTTTATTCAGAGAATATTCTGTAAATGCTGCAATGCAGTTTTTTTCCTCCCCAATTGTCTATGTAGATATATAGTCAGTTACACCCAACTGGGCCACATTCCATTGACTTAAAACAATAACGGAATATCGTTTTCAAAAAATAGAATTGGTACTGACCGAGCCGATTGAGGATGCAACATTATCTGGTACTTTGAGCTCACATATATTAACATATCCAGATTACTTACCGTAATTCACTGAAGATGGGACTTACTCTCCACCAGGCCAGCATATTTCATTTTCTTTAGCTGGGATTTTTAATTTTTCTAACTGGCCTTTCCCCTTCATAATTAATCATTAAAGCAAATGGGTGAATTTTTGTTGTTGGAGGTCTCCCCTTGTGGATGTACCACGTTTGTTTCCTGTTTAAAATTGCTGTTTGCTCTCACGAGTGTTTGTTGAATTGTTTTTTTCTTCCCATTTATGAGCGAACCAACGAGAAGTACTGTGCAAGCTGAACCAGCCAAGAGCCATAGTTATGCGGCTGCGACTGGAAAAGTGGTGGAAGTCCCGGATTTGGAAGTGCGAGAAGTGAAAATCGAGCCGGAAAGGCTGAAGGAATGCAGCAACCTTCTAGAAAAAGAAGGAAATCTCAAATGGAAACAACTTCATGCTAACATACATTGTTATACATTGACTCAAGCCCAGTTAATTGAATCAATGCAGTACTTGACTGGTACTTATTTTATTTCGCTCAATAGGATTATATATAAAGCAAATCGCGGTGAAAGTTAATGTCATAACTTAAAGTAATGATACTAAATACAGCAAAGTATTAAAGCTGTCACTGTGATTTTTACGATTCACAGTTCACAACTCGTATGATACGTAATTAAAATAGAAAATTTAAAGATATATTTTTTATTTTGAAAATCTAGTGTGGCCAGCTGATAATATTTCCCCGCACTGCATTTGAAAGCGGGCTTATTGAAATATGCTGTTCTTTTTACAGATACGATTAAAAGAATATTTTATTCCTTTAGCGTTTATAGCAAAATTTACCTAAAGTTTAATGATAAAATAACATTTCGACCAAAACCGTTTGTTTCAATTTTTACGACAGTATATCGCGTGTTTTCTACTTTATTATACTCCTCACATTCCTTCTGCATCTCTTTCCCTCAAAAGTTCTCTTTTTCTCCATCCCCTACACCCACGTCGTCGTGTATGCGTTGTGATGGCGCATTCATTAATCTACATCACTCCTCTTCCTTCTCTCTGTCTGTTTCTTTCGATCTATCTCCCCCAATTTTTAGAAATTTATTAACTTTTTCTTTCCTCCAAAGAAAATTAGCCTGTGTGCAATGCACATAAAACACTATATATCTATTTACAGTCACATGCTCTCGCATAAAATGTCTTTATCTTACTTTTCTATCACAACTCTTAACAAACAACCGTAGTTACACATATTTATAAAAGCATACACACACGTATATATATA
>NC_068989.1:8232628-8232944 GCF_001194135.2 Octopus bimaculoides
ATATATGTATATACATACATGCACATATGTATACATACATACATACATACATACATACATAAATATACATATGAGCGAGAGAGCGGATATGATGCGTTTATTGACATGAATTTATGTCTACTTTACACGTTCTCTCACTCTACAGATGAACTTATTTTGTCAAATGCATTTTATCAAACAAAAATTATAGTTCGTCCAAAAACATATTCACATATCTCAGCAGATTTTGCGTAATTTATCTACATATCGTTAGGTGTGTCAACACATACACACACACACACACACACACACACACACACACACACACACACACACA
>NC_068989.1:8232994-8234274 GCF_001194135.2 Octopus bimaculoides
ACATATATATATATATATATATATTAGAGTTGCAAATTCCCGAAATAATGTTTGCAGAGTTATTGTATAAAATAACAGGAAGTTGGGAATTTGTTTGTATTATTTATTCAGCATTACACATGTTTCATTTGCTAATAGGAATTACAAAGTTTTACATGTTAGGTAGTCATATAAGGAAAGAAGCACGATGATGGATGTGAAGGTGGACCTTGGAACTTGTTTAAGAACACTGATCTATTTTCTTCTCACACATATATTATTAGGTTGGTGCATAATTATTGCGGCTTTTTTCACCAAATTTTATTCTACAAAAACAATAGCAATATTTAACAACAACAACATCTTTAAATGACGGTCTGGCCGCCTGCCAAGCAAATGTAAAGCAGACATTGAAGTAGATGGTGAATATTCTCCGGAATAATCATTTAAAGATGCTTTTGTTACATGTTGTTATTGTTTTTGTTGAATGAAAATTTGTGGAAGAAAAGCCGCAATAATTATGTACCAACCCAATACTTTAGTGCTGTAACATTACCCCTATCAATATGTACGGTCTTCAAGACTATACAGTTCAATATCTCTGAATTTGTATTCAAGTAGGGACCGTGTGTGAATGTAAGCGAAGTATTACTATATTCAGTGGTTATACATTCAATAATATTTTATCATTGTGTATTGTTCATAAATTTCATTGATAACAAGCTCCACCAAATATTGTAACTGGAGATATTTGCGTATGCTCTGTTCGTTAGTATACTAATTATCAAGCAGTGAGTGAGACGGAAGACAGGCATGGTAATACAAGATCGTACTGGTGTTTATGAGATGGGTATTTATGTCAACGGCGGATACGTGCGAGAATATATCAAACTGATATGTTATTTCTTTGCATAATTTGTTACAAATTCCTGTAAAGAAACCAGTATCACGTATGTAGCTTGCCCCTCTTGAGATTCTTCCATTTGATTCTTATGCTGTGTTATTTAAAAGTTAACTCCTATGAGAATGATTTCGTTGCAAATTAACATCACGCCCACGCGAGATTTGTGCTGAGCAATCGGTTTATTATCGTCTCTGCGCGACCTTATTTGAAGCGTTGTCTCTCTTATCAAAATAGATGTAGACATCTCTCACATCATGCTGATCGTGTTTTAGACAGTTTCGTTCCGTCAAACTGAAAACAAAATTTATACATACATACATACATACATACATACAAGCCTACATACATACGTGCATACATGCAAATATATATATATATATATATATATATATATATA
>NC_068989.1:8234934-8235404 GCF_001194135.2 Octopus bimaculoides
GGAATAATGTTTTTAAAATAAAAAAAAAGTAATACTATCGACAATAACGTACTTTAATGTAAACGAACGAAAGTGTACGCGTTGTTTACTACTACTACTACTACTACTACTACTACTACTACTACTACTACTACTACTACTACTGATGCTGCTGCCACTAGTGCATCTTCTGGGTCTGCTGCTTTTCCTCTGCTACCACCGCTGTTGCTGCTCTTAAAGCGGTTAATCCTTCTGTAACTGGTTCTTCTACTGTTGTTGCTAATATCGGGATTGAATTCCTTTAATGCTTTTATTACAAATAATTCTTCAACTTTTGATGATAAGATACTAATCATGATCCTAAGTATTATTGTGATGTTAATAGCATTATGATGGTTAACATAATGGTGACCATCAAGGCACTCAACCGATAATCGTTTGTATGCACATGTATGTGTATATGTATGCATACATGTATGTGTATATATATA
>NC_068989.1:8235786-8237904 GCF_001194135.2 Octopus bimaculoides
ATATATATATATATATATATATATATATATATATATACAGAGTGTGGTGAATAAACTGTCATTTAAATTACGCAAACATGAATATAACACTGACATCTCGTTTTACAGATATATCTACCAAAATTACATAGAAATATCTTGAAATGCTAAAGGGTAAATTTGTTGAATAAAATCGCCATTAAGCTTCAACCACGGCCTCCAGACGACTTCGGAATCTCCTGCAACTCTTCTGGACGGCCTCCTTGTTTAAGTTGATGACTGTCGCCATAATCGTTGCCTTCATTTCATCTTTGGTGCAACAAAGAGTTTTCTTGGTCTCCCAATTAACTGTGCCCCACACATAATAATAAAGGGGGTTCGCAGTCTGGGAAGTTAGGGGGCTAGAAGTTAGAGGTAACATGGTTGCAGAAATTGTCTGGCAGCCATGACCGGTTTCTCCTCCTTGTGTGGCATGGTGCAGAGTCATGTTGTCAGACATAGGGTCTTCCAGCAGCCACTCCCTTGACCCAGGGCAACACTACCTCATCCACGCACTTAATGTAGGCCTCCTTGTTAAGTCTGAGGTCAGGTGGGAAAATGAATGGAGGCAAAACATCGCCATCACTAGTGATCACTCCAAACATCATGGTGTTGACTGGATGTTTGATTTCTATCATTCATGGTGCATGTCCACAGATTGACACCAAAACACTCAATATAGATTCAATACCCACAAAAATATTGTTGATAAGTTTGGGCGGAACAAAATTTCAGAAGTACAGCATTTGCTTAATGCATTAGTAGGAAGAGTAAAATTTAACAGAAAAACTGAATAGAGGAACATAGAGGAAGTGAGAAAGAGAAAGAGTGAAAATAAGATAAAGGGTTAAAAACCAAGTGGAAGCGCTGGTCTATGGGGTTGTATATAGCGAGGAAGGAGAAGGTACGTATATGCAAATATAAGAGGTTATCTTATATTTGCACATATGAGCCGTCATAGAGAGGAGTGGACAGTGTGTTAGACTGTTGGGTGTGATTGCTTAGCGGTTTAGAAGAGTAGTAGAGGCGTTACTTATGGGATGTTGATATGTGTGTGTGTAATGTTTAGAAAGGTGATGTGAAAGCATGTGGGCGAATAGGCGGGAGAGTCTAAAGGAATAAAGTATGTCAGGAAACTCATGGGATGGCAAGAGCCACATAGAAGTTGGTATGTATACATAATATATGCATAAACGTGCGCACACACACACACATCTAAAGTATACATAAAACACATACATACATAAATACACCTACATACACATATGTGCTTGTATATATAAATGCGTGTGTGTGTGTGTATGTCTATATTTCTATATGAATTTTTCAAATGTATTTCGGGTGATAATAAGAAAATTATTCGAGTGTAAAGGATTTTAAAGAGCTCAATTAAATTAGTCAAAAACATTATCCATTACGAAGCACCGATATATAAAAAATATACTTAGATCTATTTTTAGCAATTAAATAGAATTTTGGCTAGACATAAACAATGCATACGTACATACATAAAGCATACATCCATATATATATATATATATATATATATATATATATATATATATGACCGCTGCAGCTCAACTTCGCTCGATTACTCCCTGAAGCTTGAACAGCACAAATGCAGTCTTAGAATCCTATTAGAATATTACAATATTTTGTACAGATGTGGCAACGATGGACACCTCTTGCAGTAGGTGTTGAGGTTTTCTGAATCCTCACAGGTATTTAAGGCTGCCTTCTGACGTACATTCTTTCTGACGTTCCCTGCGATTAGAAATAATGTATGAAGCATAGTTAACAACTTTCCTGCGTATGCAAATATTCAGCATATTGGACCCTTCTAAGAGGTATAAAAAGGATGACCTCAGTCATTTTACTACAGGTGTCAAGAACCCAACTGTCAGTTAGATATATTTTGAAATCTGGTGATTACTAGAAACGTATGAAAGCAGTGATTAAATTTTATTTTTTAATGTTTAACACACTTCAACATTGTAAAAAAAAAGTAATAACATAATAAAAAAACGTGAAACCAGACCATATTTTAACTTTATTCAACTAATATATTATTCTATAAACATTTACACAAATTCAGAAATA
>NC_068989.1:8239100-8242709 GCF_001194135.2 Octopus bimaculoides
TATATATATATATATATATATATATATATATGTACATACATACATACATGTACACACGCATATACATACAAACATATATACATATGCATGTATTAAGGCAAAAGGAAGTACAAATAACAAAATGGAAATAAGAACAAGAAGCACAAGAGAAGTTCATTGCTAATATTATTATGTTGACGCTCAAGGAAGCATGGAAAGATGAAAAATTGATAACGTTTCAGACGTAGACTTCTGTGCAGATAATAGAGGCAAGAACAGGAGGAAGTAGGAAGAAAATGAAAAAAAAAAAAGAAAAAAAAGAAAGCAGAAGAAAAAAGGGGACCCTGAAAATAATGAACTTGGGTTGCGTCCACATGTTTGATATAGATGAGACAAATAATGCTAATTTAGGTGGGAGCACAACGATTTTGCTGGGTGTTGAGATACATTTGTCGTAATCGATCTCAGCTACTTAACTTCTACTCGTTAGTATTTGGACTTTACAATATTTTCTCAGCTTCTTACAACAAGTAAACTTATAAACATTTACAAGCGTTCTTAAATTTATTAATGCAATTGTTGCAAACTCCTACTCTTTCCAGTTTCCACCGAGTTCAGATTTTATCCTGTTTTATTGTAGTTTTTGGTAATGTTTCCCAGGGCCATGCTGCGGAAATACTGTCGTTCATCTTGCTCTTTGACAGTAATCCGATATTACAACGGTTTGCAAGAGAACTTTGTTTCGACAAAGTCATCAAAACATTTTTAATTCTCGTAAGGCGATATATATTGAATTGATGAGAGATAATATTCCCTTGTTTACTAAGAAATACTTCAATTCGTGATGGACTGCTGAGAGACTGGCACAAGATATGTTGAGATATAAACGTCTGTAAAAAGATACTAAAACTTACGTAATCGAGACCAAAGCTTGGAAACATAGAGTGTGTGGGAGAGAGGAAGGATGAAAATGATAGAGGGGGGGAAAGTGCAACAGTTAGAGAAGGAAGAAATGAGAGTGAGAAAGTAGAAGCAGCAAAGAGCAAAAGAATAAGAGAAAACGACTGAGAAACTGAGTGGAGGGAGGAATGATAGAGAGGGGAGTAGGGGAGAGGAGTGATTAGTATGTGTCTGTATATGTATATGTGTGTGTGTGTGCGTGGGTACGTTTCTGAATGTGTTATGTGTTAGTGTGTGTGTGTGTGTGTGTGTGCACGCATTATTTTACAAATGCTGGGATAGTCAAAAGTAAAAACAGAAATTTTCGGCTAATGTTAGCAATAAATGTCAACATGTATAAATGACTTGAAACAACATGAAACGTGATAGTTGTACAGCTGCGCGCACACACACACGCACATACACAAACGCACACATATATGTACACTCATCTTCACACATATCTGTGTCTACACATTTATGTAGGAGTGTGTGTGTGTGTATGTAGGTAAGTATTTTTATGTTTATTTGTATGTATCTATCAATACTTCACGTAAAGTTTATATTCATTGGGAATTAGTCGATGATTCACAAGCTGATACTAAAAATTTCGCTCAATATGAGCTCGTTCAGGCAACACTGAACTGAGATGCGATTCTCCCTGGACCGGTTAAGCAGTAGTTTGAGTCGTACACTTGTAGATCATGTTACTTCTACTATTACTACTATTGCTTGCTTAAACCTCTTCGCCGTAAGCGAGAGCATTCAGATATGACTTCCGTTCAAGAGCAAGCTACTCTGTAACGCTTATAGTTCATCAGCTTTGATGACTTTGAAAGTTCTGTGAAAGCAGCATATGGTTCGGAAACCCCTTCCCTGAAGGAATCGTCTCTACTGACGTCAAATAGCTATTACATCAGTTCACTGATAACATAATATCGATAGAAGTGTGATGGATAAGTAAATTTTACGCCAAGCGTAGCTTGCACTTTTCTATTCCATTGAAATATGGGGTTGTTCTGTCAACGCAGTTTCAACTTGTTAGAGACCGTTCTATGTGGTGCTTGAGAGTATAAGCTACACGGGACAAAAATGTGGACTTTTCTAATTCCTTGACCATAATAAAAGCAAAATCCTTGTAGAAAAGACCCTTGAATGTGTTTTTATTAAATTCTTCGAAATTTCGTCAAATTCTACGAAAAGACCCTTGAATGAGTTTTCATTAAATTCTACGTACTGAAGTGGCGGAAGAAATTTGGATTTGATATTAAGGAATTATACGGAAAAATATGCTTAAAATTTACTTATTCATTTTTTTTTGTTTACTTAATACGAAGTTCTTATAGTTTCTAGTCGTTCGTAATGTGGTAATCATGCATAGCGCCGTTTCATTCTTTTTAGAAACCGTTAGCATGAACTTAACCAATGACTTAATTAAACATTTTAGGAAGTGAGATATTTCATTAAAGAGTGGAATAATTAGTCTTGAAAAAATTCCTGAAATGTGTATTTTTTTTCTTCATATAATATTAATAGTTTAGGATGTTATGTTTTCATCTGCAACATGAATGTTTTAAAGTTTAGACAGACAAGTTGGACTCTTTCTCTTTACCTGACTATGCATCTACAACTAGAACTTATTGTAAGTGATTATATTATACAACATAGTAACAACTAATAATAGAAAGAAAAGCATTACTTGCGAGACGTATTTTCCTCTGACAAAAACATACCCGCAAAATACAAAGTTAGTCACGGAATGTATTTTAATAATCACACTCACACAACACACAAACATAAGGAAACAAAACCTTACAAAACAAAAGATAGGAGCGGCCCAACCTACCATTGCAGAAAACTAACACCAGATATTGCGGCCATCAATTTTTTGATTATTACATGAAGTTTGTTATCAGTCGGGAAAATGTTATTAAGCCCAATAATAACGAATGAGAAATGGACACGTCAGTTTTCCATTTATTCTTGTCTTCAATAAAAACGGCAATTGCATCCATCACTGAAAATATTTCCTCCAGAAAAGATAAAGCCAGATGAAATCGAAAAGTTTTTGTAATGTAGATGAGCCTCTTAAATTTATGGTTCCAAACGAAGCAAGAAATTAATAAGGATATAGGAAAAAAAACTCACCCTTCATGAACGGTAAAACTAAATTATAATCTCGTGTTTGATAACAAATATTGAAAAAAAAAAAGAAACTTTTCCTCTTTTCCTCTATTTCTCTTTCTCCCTCTCTCACACAAAAAAACACACACACACACACAAACATACAGCCATACGAATATACAAACAGACACAGAGTACCCACATAATCACACAAGCACACATATACGCAATTGCTATGCTATGCTGATGACTTCCATTGAGGCAGAATCACGTCTTTGTGTTTTCTTTTTTGTCTCCACATTGACTGTTTTGTTCTTAATGCCACGTTAATTCCGGTGAATTGTTGGATTATCTTCTCTTTTTTACAGAATCCACCGCAATTGAGGCTAGGTATCCGTTCACCGAATCTTGAAACGAAGATATTGTTAAATTAAAAACTTATCTTTTGCGCTGTTCAAAATAACTTTCTTCGGCGTTTTTGTCGCTTGGGTTATATCTCTTAGCTCATTTAAACATATACACACACACACACACACACACACACACACACACACACACACACACACA
>NC_068989.1:8242844-8243487 GCF_001194135.2 Octopus bimaculoides
GTTTTCATATAGCAAGCCTTCTGAGATATCTGATGTTGTCAAAGATTTCAACATACATTTCCTAACAATAAAAGATTCGATTTCAAGTTTTTTTTCTATCATACAGTTATCAAAAATAAATAGAATAGAATAGAATAAAATGAAATAAAAATAAAATGAAATATAAAATGAATACATAGATAAAAAAAAAAAATTTCCTCACAAAGTTGTATCCATAAAATAATATGACGGCATCAAAATGACATTTTGAAGCTTTCCAATGAGATATCTTGACTGTATGTTCTTCAGAGAAACATGTATTTTAACTACATTCTAAAGGAGCTTTCACTACTTTTGCAATGACATCTCCACTGTAGCACGGTGTTACGTACAATCATATGAGTGAACTGTCCTAAGCGCAGAGGAACATTGAGAAATGTATATGAACTACTGTCTCTTCTGTTTGCGATGTTCTATCGACTAAGCTATATAATTTCTTCTATCTATACATACATATATACACATACATATATATACATACATATACATATATATATACATACATACATACATACATACATACATATACACACACACACATACACACACACACACACACACACACACACACACACAGATAGATATATATATATATATATATATA
>NC_068989.1:8243599-8244958 GCF_001194135.2 Octopus bimaculoides
AGAGAGAGAGAGAGAGAGAGAGAGAGAGAGAGAGAGAGAGAGAGAGAGAGAGAGAAATTAAATCATTAAATAGGTTTTCTTTCGCATCTACAACTAATTTACATCAGCGAAGAAAAGTGGTAATTACCTAATGTCATTTCAATTCCTGTATAATGCAAATGAACGCGAACGCTAGTTAGAAATCGATATCGCGAAGAAAGACAATTGATGCTGCTGATGAGTTTATAGTTTGTTATTAATGTATACAACACTTTATGACACAGAATATTTGAAATAATATAATCAAACAATCATCTGAAAATATTATTCGTATCCCCGTTTAAAATATATACTGAAAGTATGGCGTTTGATAAAGTATTTAGTCGGCAACAATTAAGAAATGACATTTAACCTTTTGAACTTTTTCAGCTTGTCAACTTTACCATGGCGTATTCTGTTCCTTTGGCCTTGTGCCACACTGAATCACTCCGATAGCTGGCTCCGGTTAACAATGCTGTTTGAAGTTTTAAGAGTTTTGGCAATCATGAATTACTGATTGCTATTAGCTAAGTGATGCGTAGAACGATATCATGGTCTAATGTGGATTGCACAGGATATTCCACTGGAGCAAATAAACTGTGTTATGATTATTACATATATATTACGTTATAAGATCGATTATGTAACACTGGCCATGAAATATGAAACTATAAGTAATCTTTAATAACGAATTGGCTGAGCGAGTTCATACAACATTGGACTGTGGAACGACAAGTCAACAGATGGCATTCAACAGAAATCAGTGCGTTGCAATCGAGGCCAACTTACGTAACTCTCACATAATCTTGTTCACAAATATCTCATTGTACAACTCAAAGGGTTTTGGATTATTTTTCCTCGTGTAGTGCAGAATGGAATACATCCCTGGGTATATGCAGAAAAAGGGCTTGCGTCCTAGTTCTCACATCGTTACTATCTAAATGCACATTGACAGCTGTCAAATTTCCGATACTTAATCATGAATAGGTTGATTCGATATTGTTTCTCCTTTGAACGACAATAGCTCTGAGTACAACAACTGAACTGACCTTATAGAATTTATACAATTTGGTGAAAAAAAAAATAGAGCAGAAGAGAATAATAATAATAAAGAGATAGTGAAGAGCAATAGAAAATATCTAGAGAATCAAATGCAATATTAAATAACACGGAAGAAAATTGAGAAAATTAGAGCCAAATTTAAGGTGTGATAACTTCTACACCACTATTTTAAAAAACTTATGTACGTGTATATATACTAATATACTAATACGTAAAACTCGCGCGTGCTCACACACAAACATACTCATCCATATATCTGTATATAATATATATATATAT
>NC_068989.1:8245218-8246153 GCF_001194135.2 Octopus bimaculoides
TATATATATATATATAAGTATGTATATGTATATATGTATGCATATATATCTGTGTATATACGTTTTTATACACAGACACACAGACACACACACACACACACACACATATATATATATATATATATATATATATGTGTGTGTATATATATATATATATATATAATGACACAAGGATAATCTTATGAACTTTCGAGTAAACATGAAATAATTATTTTGAGTACAGTCAATCTCGAAGCATACGAAGCTATAAATATGCGCTTCAACCCAATATTTACAAATTATTGTTTATATCTTTATGCGTTTCGATATTCTGTAGTTCCGAAAGAGAATTATTTTTGAGTATATTTAACAAACGATATTTGTTCCTATTTTTTGTTTTTTTTTTGTTTTTTGATCTCTTCAATTCGGTAGAATTATGCAGAGTTAGAAACTCCCTCTAAACGGAGATTTGTGAAATTCCATTATCTTATCGAAAAATAAACAAATAGATAAACAAACTAGATAAATAAATAACTAGAAGTCACAAAGGAAGGAAGTATAAATATTTTTTGTTGTTATAATTTTACGTTTCCAACACCGAACGAACTTTAAGAGCTACTACAGCAATATATTCACTGCTATGCTCTACATATTCAGACCGTTAACATATTAATATCGATTGTCCTGTGTATCGATTTAATTATTATTTTACACATCTATTTATTGATACTTTCATTGGAGGGAGAGAAGGCAGGAAGGATGGTTGAGGAATGAAAAAAAAACCCAAAACAAACAAACAAAGAAACAACAAACCACAACAACAACAACAATAGCAATCAATTCTATTTAATGATTCCTTTCTAGCTACGAAATACAACATCATCCACTGTTTATCGATGAGTAGCTTACAGAGAGATGCTTCATATATATACATGTATATATATATATATATATAT
>NC_068989.1:8246672-8248177 GCF_001194135.2 Octopus bimaculoides
ATATACATTTATACACACACACACACACACACACACACACACATATATATATATATATATATATATAAATATAAATATAAATGTCTATATATATTTGTGAGTGTTTGTACATTTATACATGCATAGATAAATAAAAAGATCCATACAAACACATATATTCATTCATACATACACACAAACATACATCCATACATACGTACATACATATATACATACATACTTCACTGCTTGCTGGCAGACATTCCCATCTAATTACACTGACGGTAACATATACAACGATGCCTGCCTCGCGTACATAGTTTTACAGACTTGTGGCATGATACATCTACACATTCTGTATTATATTGCTGTTGCAGCTATTAATGACAGAGAATCCTCGAGTCTATGTGTTGATTGATTGATTAAGCAGTCACTCCGCTCCTCGACCGACTCTACTCACACAGATATACGAACACATATACCATTATGTGGGTATATATTGAATTGCATGTAAAATATCCATGTATGTGTATACGTTTAAATTTGTATATGTTTGTGTGTAGAGGGGGTGTGAGAGAAAAAAAAGAGAAAGAACGAAACACAAACAGATGTGTGTGTGTTTGTGTGTGTGTGTATTGTGGACGTGTGGTACGTTTGAATGTATGCTGGAAACAAAATGGAAGCCAGATTGAAGAGCATCCTGTTAGTGAAAATTATATCATATCGTTATTATTGCTTTGAAAAATCATATTAATGACATAGAAAACATACATATATACATTCGTACATGCATACATATGAATTTATTTATACATATATAGTCATGTATCTGTACATGAACGTGTGTACGTGGGCACACACACACACACACACACACACACACACACACATATATATATATATACATGTATGTATGTATGTATGTATGTATATCTTGTTTCAGTCATTAGACTGTGGCCATGGGGCACCGCCTTGAATATATAAATTCTTTTATTCTTCTATTCGTTTCAGCCATGTAGTTGCGGACATGCTGGAGTACCATCGTGATATATTTGTATGTATGTATGTATGTATGTATGTATTTATGTATGTATTATGAATGTATATGTATGTATTCATGTATGTATATGTGTGTATAAATACTTAATACACACTGCACACACACACACACACACACATACAAACACATGTTTGTGTAAATCTATGTATGTGTGTGTGTGTGTTTGCGCGCAGGTGTGTGTGTGTGTGCGTCCGTTATTGTGTGCATATGTAAATAAACCTATCGGTCATCCAAACTTCGAAGTCACAGATTATCCTTTGAAATAATTTTTCTACTCTATTTAAACAGATCCTGTTGTCAGTCAATGAATATTTTGCAATATCTGATGTGTATCTCTACATAAAACATTACCACATTCAAAACCTTGATTGTTGATTTGTTCGGCTAAAGGCGGTGCTCCAGCATTGCTGCAGTCAAATGACTGAACCTAGAGAAAGAAAGAATAAAAGAATATGTATATATATAT